>NW_019385704.1:33272-107519 GCF_000671375.1 Centruroides sculpturatus | reverse complement strand
CTGTGTACCAAATTTCAACTTTCAACTCCTAACCGTTTGGCTCATATCCATAATGTATATAGAAGTTTTAATCCTGTCTCTCTCCCCCCGGGGGAGAATTTCGAAAAATCCCTTCTTAGTGTGCGTTTTCGTGACGTACCCTATCTGTGTACCAAATTTCAACTTTCAACTCCTAACCGTTTGGGCTCTGCACTTATTATTATTATCATTATTATTATTATCAACCCGTCTCGATTATATATATAGATTAGGTGTATAAAAAAATATATCTAAGATGTATTAAGAGTTTTGTATTCTTTATTTATTCACCATTTTCATGTCTGAGGTAGTGGAATCTGTGTTGTTTCTTTTTTCACCTGCTTTTGTAAATCCAAATTCTTCCTTGTAATTTGAATTTTCTGTCTGATCTCTTTAGTTTGTTTTACATGTGAATTTCTGAATTGATGTTTGTATGAGCAAGAAGAAGAAATCTTGGAACAAGATTGAAAAAACACAAATATGATCTAAGGCAGATCAGGTGACTACATACTGACTGGGTAGTTATAAAATAAGTATCTTTATTTGTAGCTGTTGGTAGCTTGAAGGAATAACCCAAATGAAACCAAAATTAGTACACTTACTATTTAAGAAGAGGGAAGAAGAATTGAACAAGAAAAAATTGCCTATAGAGGGTGTTACACAGCCTTACGCTTCAGCTGATGATGTAATCAGATGTGTAGCATAGAGATATCTTAGACCTAAGTGCTTTAAAAGATAGCATATTACAACATATGCAGAACATCACTCCTGATATGTTACATTCTGCAGTTGAACACACTGTGCACTGCCTAGAATACTTATATGTATGGTACCATAGTCCAACACAATGGACATATCAGTATTGTGGAACCTGAATCAGATCGTCAACATTATGCAACAGCGTAACCACATTAACTGTGACATTTTTCAATAAATACCAGTATGCCATCAGTTTTTGCACCTTAATTCTTTCTTCTGGTATTATATGCTACATTTCAAACTTTATGATGCTTTCTATCAGCAATTTTTTTTTTTTGTTCTACTCTTCTTTTCCCTTCTTAAATAGTAATTGTACCAATTTTGTTTCATTTGGATTATTCTTTCAAGCTACCGACAGCTCAAAATAGATACATACAAGGTGCGTTCCATAAGTAATGCGACCAAATTCATAAAAAATCGTTTACAGGTAGCTCTCGGTTTACTCCAATTCACAATAATGCCGCTGCACAATTTGCGATTTTGCTGTGTAATTCCCCGATTTTCCCTATTCCACACTGATTTTTGTTTCAGTGTTGACGTATTTACTGAGCCGCAACATTGTACATTCATTAAAACAAAGATTTTTATTGAATATATATATTTTTTCTGTTTAATATTATTGGATATGTATATATTTGCATTAAATTAATATTAAAATACTAAACGTTTAGGTACCCAAGAGTCAAGTTATCAAACTTAATAGTCCAATAAATGGCGTCAGAATCCATAGCGCCATTGAATTTATCCCGTATCAGTTCGTTCAGGAAAACATCTTACAATGCAGTAGCATTTCCGGTGATCACAAACTATCATTAGTGAGACAAATCTACTTCTCGTTGGCCAGATGATATTTATCTCTCCTTAATTTTTCCACTCAAACTGACTTTAAATATTCGCTATGGCGACCGGTTATCGACCAATCAGTGTCTCCGCTCGTCCGTAGCTCTAGGTCGGATTAACTTATCCTTTCGACTATGGAAAGTTTGACGGTTGAACTTTGTGAGTTAGACAATGATTGGGAGCGAAGTGCGAATGTAAAAAGGAACATCGTCGCATCCATTCGACCATATTCCGAAATTCTCGATGAAAGAAAACAAAAATGTAAACAATTAAAGATGGATACTTTTCCGAAAAATGTAAGAGATCCGAAACTAAAATTTTTAATAAAAACATTTAACTTTATTTTATGATAAAATACATTTTAAAAATTAAATTTATTTGTACTTTGTATTATATTGTATTAATAAACAAAATTATTTGCATATTTTTCACTTATGTGGAACCTAACCCTATACCTCAGTGTAAATATGGGTTCGTTTTACACCAATTCGATTTGCGCGCCGGCTTTTATAGGAATGGAACTGCAGCGTAAATCGAGGGCTACCTGTATTGAACATATTTTTACAATTAGTCAAAAATTTTCAAAATAGCACCCTCCTGCATCGATACACTTGTGAAGGTGGTGTTTTCAGGCCTGGAAGGCCTTCTCCAGAATGTCCTGTAGAACTGATGTAACATAAGCCTTGATGTTTTCAATCGTGTCCCAATGTTTCCCTTTCATGTGGGGAAACAAAAGAAAGTTGGCAGGAGCCAGGTCAGGACTGTAAGGTGGCCATGGAACCAATGGGGTGTTGGTCCTGGTCAGGAAATTGTTGACAGTGAAGGTGCTGTGGCTTCGCGCATTGTCGTGATGAAGTTTCCGCATGTCCTTGATGTCACTTCAGCAGCACGTGACTAGGATTTCAGTCTTTTGAACACTTCCAAGTAGAAAGCTGCATTTACAGTGGTCCTGACAGGTACGAATTCGTGGTGGTTAATGCCTCTGACGTCAAAGAAGACAATTCAGGAGGTTGATGGACGTCCACTGCAAGGTTTGTTGGTGACCTCCTCTCAGCCATCCTTGAAAGACTTGTGATTTGGAGAAGCAATCACTCCCAAAGTCCTGCTGAATTAATGTAAAAGTTTCGGTGGCGGACTTCTCAAGTTTAATGCAAAATTTGATAGCGTAATGTTGCTCCACAAAATGATCCATTGCTCTGTGTTACATTAACTCAAAACGGGGTTCATGGGAACAAACATCCTCACATGCCGGCAGCTTGGAGGCAAATGAGACCGGGCGAGTTTTGAAGCTAACACCCACACCACCCAGCACAGCAGGTTAGAACTAGCTACGGCATACCATCGTGTCGTGAAAAAATTTGTTGCATTACTTATGGAACGCACTTTTTATTTTATAACCATCCAGTACATATAACATATATTTAAAAACTTTCAAGCAGAAAACTTCATCTTCCAGGTTGAAGTTTTCTGCTTGAAACTTCTTAAACCATCTTTACACTATGCATTCCAAAACAGCATTGTAATTTTTACATAAATCCTTTACACTTTGGCATCATAATTACATTGTTGCAACTAAAAATTTGTATAAAATCATATTATTAGCTTTCTAAAATTCAAAGAATATTCTGTACAGAGATGAAAATGTATGATGTACTTAAATTTTTACTAATGACTTTCTCTGCTGTGACTGATGATAAAAATGAAGCATGGCTCTATTTATAGTCCACATATGAATCTTCCCATGTAGCTTAATAAAATTTACTTTACAAGTAAACAAGCACTAAAACAATGTATTTTATGTAATTTAGATTTGATTGCATAAAAGATTTTAGAAAAAAAAAACCAAGATAGCTAAAAAATTTATTGCAAAATTTATTTATTAACCACCTTCAAAGTATTTGATCAGATTGAAAATCCTAATATTCAAGTTAACCACAAAAAATAATCTTATTAGAAAAAACTTAAAAGAAATGAATAAAACTCATTACTGTTAATAAATTATTTTATATAGGTGCTTTTAAAGTAACTGATCTTATGTATGTTAATGTTTTCAGCTTCATTATAGCCTTCTTAATCTTTACATGATTTTATATATAATTATTCTCTAAATAACTACACTCAGTTTCATTTGTCATAAATCGAAAAATTGTTTGATCCTGATGAAGGTCAATTAATTAACAGAAAACGTTAGATTACGGTAATAAAATAGACTGCATATTAAAGGTTGGTAAAGTGTAGTTATTTTGGAAGTACAGTTCGAGAAGAGTATGCTCTAGAAATTAATGCTAAAACTTGAAATCATAAAGCTGAAGGTGACTGTAATGAAGCCAAAGACATTTCTCTGATTAACATAATCATAACAGTCTTAAACAATTGTGTGTATCTGTATATACACTCATTAATAAAAAGTTATTATAAAAAGCGTCAAGAAGGTAGAATTAAACTGTTTTTAGTGTGAACTTGATAATCGTACTAGGTGATTGCAATATAATAGCAAAGGACAATTTCCCGTAGAACATTATTACTATTTTAAATGAAGTTTTAGGATCTTTGTTTGCCTGGATACCTACAGTAATAGTTATACTTAGAGGCATACAGAGATTCTGTGACTGATTTGTCTACAGATGTTGCAACTTCTG
This sequence comes from Centruroides sculpturatus, assembly GCF_000671375.1. Lineage (NCBI taxonomy): Eukaryota > Metazoa > Arthropoda > Arachnida > Scorpiones > Buthidae > Centruroides > Centruroides sculpturatus. The sequence goes on along the minus strand of NW_019385704.1, from coordinate 103,263 downwards.
CTGCAGATATCTTACACTTGCAGATGGCTGAAGGTGGAATCTCATCTTATCTTACAAATGTTCAATGGGTGACAAATCTTCAGACCAGGCAGATCAAGGAAGTGTGGCAATGTGACTAAGACATTTCTGGAAAACCCTAACTGTATACATTTTCTGCTGAAAAATGGATGTTTGCAGCCCTGCCATGAAAGGCAATAGTGATGGTATGAAATTTCTTGATTGTATTGTTGAGTTGTCAATGTCTCTTGCATCACTGCTAGGAGGTTGTCATAAGAAATGGCTTTACAGACCACCATGCTAACAGTAAGGACAATGTTAAGCACTCATCAATGATCCTCTACAATAAACACAATGATCAGTCATTCTCAGACAGAACTGTGATTTGTTGCTAAAGACAATATTCTAACAGTTTATAGTAGTCCATGTTTTTGTCATAGCACCACTGCAAACAAAGCAATTTTGTGGATGCTAATGGCAGGATGCATAATGGTTATAATTAATGCAAATTTGTCTCTGCTAGTTGTCTACTATTGGTACAGCAAGAGAGAATTCTGAAGTAATGCCTCCATTGTCCTCTGGATGGTGAACAAAGATGCTGTTGCAGCTTGTGTCACAATCAAGAGCCTGCCTGCAGGATATGTGATCTGACATATATAATACTCCAACAGTTCTTCACAGTCAGGTCAGAAGGGCTCAGATAGTGTGTATCTGTGAAATGGCTGTCCTGCTTCTTCAGCTTGATGATACTGCCTTTTTGAGACTTCATCTGTGCTTGATGTCTTTGACTGTGTAATACTGGCATGCCTAGCATTTGAAGATATTCAATTAACTATCTTGAAAACTGAATGATACAGGGGGGGGGGAAATAACGTTGCAGACCATCATTGAATTAATAGGAAATGACATTTTGCAGAATTTGGATAGTGCAAACAGATTGCTGGGCTGCATGTGCATACCTATGCTGCTGGGTTGACCTCTTTGAAGATGAGTTGCAATATTGTTAATTTTTCTTAGCTGTCAAATAGCTCAACAAATGATCCACAAAGTCAGATATATGCAGTAAGAAATCATAAAGCATACTGCAGCTTTCCTAGCATTTCATCTGCATTCATCATGTAGCAATAGTATTTTGAAATACTCTTCATTCCTATAGCTTGCTAAGATCTGTTGTTGACACAATACTCTTTAAAGAACTATCTCAGTAATTCTCAATATTTTTTTCATCATGGTACACTTTTAATAATTTAAAAATTTGGCAGCACACATGATTACTTTGGTAAGTACCGCAGGATAACTTGTGACGTCATAACAGTGATTTTTAACCGCAGTTGGTTATTTAGGTCACATTTTCTAAACACCTTGGTAACTTACTGGTAACACCAGTTACAATTTCCAAACACGCTCTAGGAAGATAGAACCAATTAAACTGCTTGTCTGACGTCATTTATGTATGAATATTTGCAGTGGCAACAGACTTCAAAAAGGGTTGTGAATCAGGCACAGTGGTTGAGAATCACTGAACTATCTGATGACTGATTATAACTTGCATCTTGTGATGTTCGAGTTTTATCTTTAAGGGCAGTTTCACATCACAGCCTTCTTTTGCATATGTGAGAGTGTACTGCTCTTGTACAAATGATGACATTGTGCATAGTTTTCAGCCTTCTGTTTGCATTGTTCATTACTGAAATGTCATTTATTACTAATTTGATGATGCTCTGCACCTTTCTCATTTGCTTTTTTTCTATATCTCTTAGTTAGTGTTCCTATCTCCGAAACTATCAAATTTTATTGCTAAAAGGCACTGTTATCAGTCTCATCTGGTAGTGTTTAGTCATTTTATCATACTAATACCTCACTTTCACAGCTTTAAATATCTTTGTTCAAAATTTTTATTTGAATGACTTGGAACTTTACCATACAGTCTATATTTATATAATCAACTTAAATGAAAGATCATAAAAATAAAAAATCTGAAATTATCTGAATCACTATTATTTGACATATTAAATCAAATAATAGTGAATTAAACAGTTATTAAAACTTAATCATTAAAAATTCAAATAAGCTCTAATTTTAAACATATAGAATAAAGCCAGTTATGAATAAGTGTTCATTTCAAGTATATGAATGAAGAATTGGATGATCTCTAATGAAAAAGTTTTCTAATTAGTATGATTATGTATTTTAGTGACTTGTTTAGAAATTAATACTTGATTGGATTGGATAGAAGAAATGAATTGATCATATGTTATAGGACAAGATAGTGTTTGACATTTGAAAACATAAATGCAACTACAGTTATAAGATTTGTAACTATAACAGATGTAAGATTGAATATTGACTAAATTTGAAGAATCAATGAAATTAATTGTTTAATTTGGTTAATACCATCTTACATTAAATATAATTTACAATATTTTGATAATAAAAATAACTTAGATCAATTAAAAGTTTTATTAGAGAAAAGTCAATATAGAAAAAATGGTTTTCAAAATTTTCTATTATTTTAGCAAGATATGGAATGTCACTCATTTTTTTTTTATCAGCTAATGATTGGAATTTCAGTTATTCAATATTGTCTAATAATAATGATTAACCAAATAATTTAATAATTGTGTTTAATAATTTAATTGCACATGAATCAAATAGTTTAGAAAATTCATGATTTCATAGTTGGTATTCAAATAGCAACTTTTTCATTTTTTTTAGTAGTTATATCTATTATCAAGCATCATTTAATATCAAAAGACTATATTTGCATTTGAGACTGAACAACTTCTATTTAATAGTAAAGAATTTTAGAATTCAGAATTTTTTGTGATTCCATAAAGCTCTATGTCCAGACATATATTTTCCATCTGTGTTGAATGTAAGAAGAATTATCATATCAAAGGACTCTCTGACAGAATTTGAGTCAATGTATTTCTGTCAGTTTTTATTCAGTTATTCCACAGAAATGCAATTTTATTTTATAGATTAAATTATATATTTCTTCTAAGTTTATGTCACTTATCTCTCTATTGGGAATTATTCCCTATTACTATTTAATAAAAAATCTGAATTTGAATATTATATTAAATATAATTTGCTTTTAAAAAATTTGTGAAAATTTGTATTCCTTAATGCATTACTAAACAAACTTTTTCTTGTAATTACCTTCACTATGATTCAAATTGTCAAAACCATTTAGTGATAATATTATTTACTACTACTGTTTTTCTATTTTACAGTAATACCTTAGTTTTTGTTGACTTCAGTTATCATTGGTTTTGGTTTTTGTTGATTTTTTTTTTTTTTTTTTTGCGAAAAATTTGTCTGATTTGTCGACGTGACCACATGGTAATTTTGCAAAAAACAAAGGGCGGCCTACTCATTTTCCTGCTCGGTGTGACGATGTTTCTCTTTGTGTGAACATTACCTTGCACGTCTAGCCAAACAATTCCATTGCTTTCCTTTGATTTTAGCTCCATCATGGGACCAAGAAAATATTCCAGAGCCAGCAGCCCTTCGAAGAAGAAGACAAAAAAAAAAAAACAAATGAGTTGAAGAAGGAAATCATTGAAAAATACGAGCGACATTAAGATTGCTGAAACTGGCCACTTTTATATTCATTTTATATTAATTTCTTATTGTTTTTAGCATTAAATAGTATATTTATTCTCTATAAAGTGTGCTTTTGGTACATATTTTGGAGTGTCTAGAACCAATTAATTGGATTTACATTGGTTCGTATGGAAATAATTGCCTCTGTTTTTGTTGTTTCAGATTTCACAGATTATTTTTGGATGGATTATCCACAAAAACTGAATATCACTGTATTTTTTCCTGCTTAGTGTTATTATCTTGTTTATATTATATGAAAATTGTTTATAGAAAATATTAAATTTTTTTAATATATTTTTATAAATTACCAAAATTCTTATTCTTGGCACAACAGATATACTTAGAATTTTAGATTTGGCTTAAGTAAATATTTTGAAGCTGTTTACATAAACAAAAAATTCCTGGAAATTTTTTTCTTCTTCTTAATTACTTCTGATTTATGTACAGTACTTTTAATGTTTTGTATTTTTCTAGAAAGTAATTTGTCATCACTGCATAGGATAGAATCAGAGAATATTTCCATTTTTTAAAATAAATATTAAACTCAGTCCTAAGTCTAACTTATTTTATATATTTGACTAGCAGATGAGTTCAGCATTGCTCAGGCAAAAAGTAACGATAGCAAATATTAAGATTATTAGATTATAGCCAATCTTACCTGTTTTCACTGAGTGCAAGAATTAGGTCCCCCTCTTCTGAGACTAATTAAAGAATTTTTAGATGGGTCTAAAAATATGTTCAATTTCCTGCAAAACTGCAAAAAACCGCATCTAAAATAGTACAGTAGAGGCCAAGTTTTTCAGGATAATCCTTAACTCTCTCCCTCTTATCTGTGGGTGGCGAATTTCGAAAAATCCCTTCTTAGTGTGCATTCTTATGATGTACCTTAATTAAATTAATTGTGTACCAAATTTCAACTTTTAACTCCTAATCGTTTGGGCTCTGTGCTTATTATCAACCATCTTGATTATATATATCAATATATACAGTGATGCCTCGATGCTGCAAACAATGAACTTTCTGTTTAACCATTACATGACTCAAGCAACAGACTGGCTGTGAACAACAGACTTTCTGTTCGGCAGTTATGTGAGGCGAACAGCAGACTTTCTGCGAACAAGTGCGAATGATGTTTTCACTCTTTTGACGTTGCCAATGACAATCTGCTATTTTTATATTATATTAGTATTATTAGAATATATTATTAGTATATCTGAAGTACAGAGCTCCCATTGGGATTCGGCTTGCTCCCTTGTTTATTACGTATATCACCTCAGTGCAGGGTATTTACATTTATTCAAGTGTTGTTCAAATCATCGCTTCTAAAAAACCAGAAAGGTGATTTCAATTGAAACAAAGCAAGAAATCATCAGGAGTGAAAGTTGACAAAAACTTCCTTGTCAAATGGGGAGAGGTTCAAGAGTTTACCAACACTCATTATCCAAACAAAGCTGAGGCCAACAGGATCAATGATCTCTACAATGACACCCTTGCCCGTCATTTCTGACAGGTGTTGAAGAAGAGAGAGAAACAGACCACCTTGGACATGTTTTTCAAGAAGTCAGCTGCCAAAAAAACAAAGGATGGAACAAGAGGAGTTGACCCTGCAAGCCCTGTTAGCCTCTCCTGAATCTGACTCTGATTAAAAAACAATAAAAAGAGACCTGCTGCAATGTGTAAAAAGTCTGTACCTGTATGAATGTGTGAAGAAAGTGTTCCTCCACCTCCTCCTCACAACATCTGACTACCCGGAATAATTGGTGACTGCTCCATTTTCATTTTTTTTATGGTACAGTATGGTTATTTTATTCTGTGGAATGAATTATATGTTTTAACATGTATTTCTATGGGAAAATGCATTTCGTATAACAGACTTTTCACTTAACGGACATGCACGTGGAATGGATGAAGTACGTTACACAAGGCACCACTGTATATATATAATGCTTTTTTTTTGGTTAATGATATTTTTTGTGTTCTGTTCATGCCTTTACTATTCTCCGGTGGTTTAAAAAAATCATCAGACTATCATGTAATTATTTAAAATTTGATAGAATATTTAATTAAAAATCAACATAAACATGTTGATTTACCATTAATAATTAATATGAATATGATACGTTCTTCTAACATTTCTGATGAATAAATCATTAGTGATCAAGTTGTTACTTGTTACATTTTTAATCTAGAATATATTTAATCATTTTACTTTTAGTTGTATTAGTTTTTTTGATATCTTATTTAAATTAATTTTTAAATTTAATCTTTTATTTTGTATCATGTGTTACGGTCAAAGCATCCATGTTCTGGATTTTAGAATTCTGACTAAGTTGACTATTAAAGTTAGCTAAAAATGTTTATTTTAAAAGTATCTACTTGATGTTAAAAATTTATTTGGATAAATTTATCTTTGCATCTTTTGATTTTGATAAATTTCAAATGATGTTATGATTTACTTGTTTAATTGACTTTAATGATCTATTTGTATAGATTATTTTCTTCATAAGATTTTGTATTTTGTTTCATACATTTGAAGATTATTTTCCTGAACTTTAATGGTTATTACTTAAGTATAATTCAGTTTAAAAGTTATCTAAATCTAATGTATGATTTTATATAATAAACACTTTTTTCAGATTTTTTTCTAATTTATGATATTGTATCATTTTATAATGCAGAGAAAAACAGTTAAAATTTGTCATCTCTTTAAGACATACCAATTAATTTTTTTTTTAATTTACATAATCTATACATGTATAAAATTTATATTAAATTTAATTATAAAATTATATTGTAAATACAATGAGTTATATTTGTGACTTAATAAAAAATAATGGAATGTACTATTAACAAGAATAAATTTATTTCATTATATATTTAACATATAAAATGTTTTAAATTATATTTATAATCAAATATATTTTACTAGGTATCATGCTTTGGGGCAAATTGCTGGACAAGGATTTATCAATCCATCCTTTTCTCGTGGACATTGGATCATCTTCAATGAAGATCTTTTTGGATTTCTTTGGTTGGATTTGTTGTCACTGAGCATGTATCATAGAGTGCAAAATCTATGCACAACATAATGTATATAACTTTCTCTATACAGTATATATATATATGTGTATATTCATTTTTTTAAAAGTAATTTTTAAAATACCTTCAATGTACCTGCGAGAAATGTTTTATTGGCATTTTATCGAGTATTCTTTAATGTTGGCCATTTCACTAGATGGGATGTTTATTAAGCTTAATGCAAAATGATGCAAACAAAGAAAGTAGGTGCAATAAAGTTTTTATTAATGCAATAGCTGACAACTGAAAATTTCTTCCCGAGCATAAACAATTTGTAAAATAACTATTGAGTAATTTATAGACACTAGCATTACGACTAATTATCTTCTTGTTTAATGCCAAAGATTACGTAGAAAATTTTATCATTTTTATATACAACGCACAAACATGAAAATGTTTAGACATTTTGTTTTAACTGAATACATCCTTTAAGTTGAAGGAAGCCAGTTTGATTAATATATGCATATGCTTAATTACAGTTATGTAATAACGGGAACTCATTTTATGCATAATTCTGTTTTTATACCAATCCTTATAACAAATGTGCTCAATTTCCAATTGTTTTTTCTAAATACCATCTGGATATTTAAGTTATCCCACTGAAATAAATAGTAACGCTTCCATTTTTTTATTTAATTGTGTAAGCAATCTTGTTTGAATTGTAGCATAGCTATAGATTTCCAAACTATGAAATAGTTTTGATGTGCTGATAATTTTTGGCTTCATAGAAAAATGGAGTGTTGTAATGGAAAAATGCAATTAATTAGAAAAAAATGTGATTTTTTTTTTAATGAACATTTTAATGTTTTTATTTTAAATCATTCTTAGAAAGACTGGAGATTAGTTTTACTTTCAATCTTGTGATAATATTAATATAAAAAAATTATGATTTTTGTTTGTTCCTATAAAAATTTTAGTTGTATTATAAATACCCATATGAAATTTTATTTCTTAAAAATATTGTATTGTGATGTCTTGCAGACTATAAAACGAATCGTTAACGAGAAAAAAAAACTATTGTACTTAACATTGATAACAAACATGTATTGTTTTGTATATAGATGAAAACATTGATGTGTAATTTGAAGTGAATGATAACGAAAATAAATATTTAATATTTGAAGCTTTTTTTAATATTCTGGAGTGTCTTTCAACTAGACATTATCGAAAAACTTGATACATCGAAAAAAATTAGAGGGGGTAATTCAGTAACGTCATCGATGACGCAACGTCTGGCACGACTATTTTGATATCTACCCCTTTCGATCGGAAGTCGATTAGAATTGCATGTCTAGACGCCATTGTTAACCGAACCGTCTCAATATGCTAACCAAACGCAATCCACAAAAAAAAAATTTTTTTTTAAATATCTTGTTGCTCAATAATATTGAATGTATTTCAAAAGAAAACTTTGCAACCTCGTTTAATAAGTTTAAAAGTGATCAATAAGATGATTATCATTAACATTCAAAAAGGTTCTTATAAGATGATTATCATTAATCGAACACGCACTCAAGTTCCAATCGAGTTAGATCTAGTTCTAATTAAAAATCGATCCGAGAAAGTTTCAATTTGCAGCAATCTACACTTAAGCGCATAAAACCTTGCTTATAATTGAATTATAAATTAAAAATTGCATTAATTAACGCTTAAGTAATTTCTTAATCCTATTAATAACCAGTTTTTTTCGGAGTATATACAAATAAATGTTTTTTGTCCACACACTAAGCAATATCCATTATATCTTCGAAGTACTTAATGCACAGTTATCAATTAACATATATGAATATTAAAAAAAATTTCTTTTACATTAAGAAAATATATGTCAATAGGTCTAATAATCAGATTTTGTTGCTGAAGTAGCAGATTTTATGATTATCGATGCAGTCGCTTTTAGAAGAAAATTGGAGAACATGAAAGAAGATAGCGCGCCGATAAATCGTTTTGCTACAAAAATTGATTTGTGTATCGTGTTACATTTTTTTAAAACATTTTAATTTTACTTGAATACAGTATATAAATGTTTTAACGACTAAACATAGAGAAGAACAGAATTTTATGTCCCCTTATTTATTTCATATTGTTTCTAATTAAATAAATAATGTGTAAAGTTCGATAATTGTCCGATAGATGGCTCCAAATGTAACTTCGGAGGTAAATCAGTTCTAATGCCGAAATTTCAAAATAGTGATTTTTAATATAAATCGCATGTATTTTTAATTTAAAAAAATTTTTTTTAAATTCTCTTAAACGCCTCGGTATTATTTTATTTTTATTAGAATATTTATAAATTATTCAGAGTATTCATAAATACGTTATTGAATAATTTAGTAATAAGAAAAAAAAAATTTTAAGTTTCAATGCATAACTTGTTTCAATCTTATATTTTTAGCAGTGAAAATTATTAAATTATTCAGTTTTATTGAATAAATTTTAAATGCTTAAATATAAAAGACTCTTCCGTTTATTATTATTAAATATCTATCTCTAGGTAACAAGTTACTAAGGTTTTAAATTGTGATATAAATAAATTCAAGCCTTCACTCAATATCATAATTAAAAATTCATTGCTTCGATGATATCTGGGCTTTTTTTTTTTTGTAACGAAAACTATAAAAACTAATTTTATGGAATTTTTAAATTATATTTTTAAGGTTATTTTAAACACGAAGGCGTTAAGTTGCCGTTAAGCACGAATTGCATTTTGATTATTAGGTTGATTAAGTTGTTAATGATGTCGCTAAAGCGCTATTTACTTCATTTGTATGGGTATTGTGAGATCGAAAACTGGACAATCCTTGTCGGAGTTGACTTAACATTCATCATTTACAACATTCTTCAAGGTTGGTAACTTTGCTAGAAAATAAGTCACAAATCTGATAATTTTCATTTTCTTTTTTTTGCTTCTTTACAAGTTTATTGTCGATTCAATTACCATATGTGATAATATAACTCATTTACACGAGAAAGTATTGAGAAATCTAACTAAAAGATTAACAAATTCTTTAATTTAGACACCATATTTTTTAGTCTAATAACTTAATTGGCATTTTTTCAGAATTAATTCCTTATTTTAAATGATCCTGCTACAGAAAAAAAAAAAAAACAATTATACAGGATTCTCCGAGTGATAACAACATATTAATATTAATATTAATAACTAATATATTTACTGTATCTTACATCAATAATAAGTTTTCTTTATACTGTATAATAATAAATTTTTTTTAAATTATTAATTTTTCATGGATAAATTTAAGTTCCATTTTGTTCCAGCTTATTGGATTTCTTTTTATAACTGGCTATAATCGACATTATACGATGATCGTTTCAGTGTCGATTATCAAATATTCGAGGTTTTTGAATATATTGCCTATTTTTGGGTTACAAAACGAGCCGATTTATTGCCGGATAAAGTATTTTATAGTTATAAGTGCGAATTTGCTTGAGTGAAAAGTTTACGGATTGATAGAGGCGTATTATGTTCTTCTTAATAGGCTCTTAAAGAAAAAGATATCCTTTTTCAAAAATTTACGAAAAATTCTCTTAAAAATACGATTATTTCGAATATTTAGCGATATTCATAACGGTTTGTATAAGCACATTTTTGAAAATTTGAAATTAGTTTTGTATAATTTTCTTAAATGAAAATACATACTGCAGCAGGGATGTAACATATATATATACAACAAGATGATTCAGTAAATAAAGTCTGTTGTTTATTGAATCTTATAAAGGTATAATGGATGACCATAAAATTATGGATATCATACAAGTTTTTAATCTCCGTTTTGAATTTTAAGCTGTTTCTGTTGCTACTTTATATAGACATATAAGAACGATGATTATATGTCATTATACAATAATATAATGACGTATATAGACATTCCGAAAATACAATACAGTGTTTATAAATTGTATCGTCACAAATATTTTCCATGGTATAATTTAAACTTTAATCTTTCGACTTAATAGATATTAACACACTACTGTCTTTTTAAAATTTGGAAACATCTACCCCTATGTAATTTGTTTTAACTCTAAAGCGTGTAAGCGAATAATTGCATTATAATATCAATTCTTTCCAAGTTTGTATCAAAATATCAGGTTAGGACCTCACATTTTTAACTTTATTTTTACTTAGAAGTTAAACGGTCTCTTAAAACCATAACAAGTTCGGGCCTTAAATATAAATACACGCATCTTTATCGTTGGATTTCTCTTCTATTATAAAATATATAATTTTAACCTTATACTTAATATATTATTTTAAATTTTAATATTTAGTGCAAATATTGCAATATAGAATGTAGAAAATTGTTATGAAAAGAAAACTTTATTGATTGAATTTATGGTTTAGCATATTAACATATACGACAAAATTTTATTATTTATTTGCAAAATTATTGGTTAATTCATATTCTAGGAAGTCGAAATCAAATTATACATAATTTCTGTTTATGGTGTAGTGTTTACTGTTAGTAAAACAAGAGAAAAATTCTTTTATTGATCCGAATAATTCTGAGAACTTAACGAGGTTATATTCTTAGAATGTATGTTGATTATATTCTTTTGAATAATCATAAAATTTGCAATTTTCATAAACATATTCCAGAATTATTTGTTGTTATATTTTTCAAACTGTTTTTTTTTTTTTTCGAAGTGTTGAAAGTGAAACTGATGAAGTCTCGTTAGCGGTATGCTTTTAACATGAAAAACATGTTTCAAAAAACTACAGTTCCATATTCCAATACTTATATATTCAATTAAAATTTCGGCTTACAAATAAGATTTCTGTCATAATGAATTTTAATGTTAAAGTATTTTTATTATGTGTACTTTAAGTATATTTATTACTGTTATCTACCATAATTTTCATAATTTGAGCATAATTTTATTACATTAAGTCGAATGTAATTTTTATTGAGAGTTTAAACTAGTTTTTTCAGCAAAATAAACTTTTTAATGTATTAACATAAATTCATTTACAAAGTAATAAATAGCCTACTGGTTTGATTCGTCAGTAACTTTTAACATGTTTACTTCACGTCAATAAAAATTTATTTAAATTTCGACTGGTCCTACTAAATATTCTGAGCAATCAAAATTATCATCTCTTCAATCAAAATGTAAAAAAAAAAAATTATAATTTCTAGATTTGTAGATAAATGATGCGTTTTGATAGGAAAGACTTAAATGAGAAACCGAAATAAGTCAAAAATTATCTCATAGATCAAAAGTGTGTTTACATATTTCATCGCACGATAAACTAGATCATTATTTTCTCATCCATATAGATCAAAATAATGAAAACATTCTAGTAACATTGCATGCAATCGATCATTGAAAGAACACAGATAGGAGTCTTGTATCTCGGTTGGTGTGACAAATCATCTTATAATGAAGTTACAAACACCATCCGGATAAGATCTGTAGGTGGTGTCATCCAATGATATTTGTATTCCAGTGGTTGCTGTCACAGAATATAACGCTAAGACATGGCACACCCTGTCTCGGATGCAGGTGCGGGGTGTAAGACCCTGTCCTGTTGACAAACCATTTATCTTACCGAGTTGGGTGGATCCAGTTAGTACACTCTAGGTTGCCGAAAATTGATGTAAAGTTTTGTAACCCCCAACGAAAATAAACGATGATTTTTATGCGTTTCGGAGACCAGACACACGAAATATTTTTTTGCAATGTATACATTTATAATAGGTTTTTTTTTTTTGAGAATGTGTTCTTATCTGTAGCACACTTGTCACAACTTAGACACGAAGTCTAGCGTGCTATAGACTTTAATAGTGTCACTCAGGTGTATACGGTATATGAGAAAGTTATATGTGTTTGACATTGTTTTAGAAAACTTACGTTCGATAGACTTTTTAAGTGAAGTTCCGGTTTCGAAATAGTTTATATGTTACATATTGTGTCAATTTAAACATTTACCACCCATTTTCGGGGATGAATTTTGCTATCCACCCATTTTTAGGCGATTGTAAATTTTACTACCACACGCTTTTCGCGATTAATTTCCATTCCGAAACACGTTTCAAAGGAAATAAGCGTAAAATTTTGACAGGTCCTTAATTAATCTGCCAATTTTTCAACACGGGGAGGAAGGGAGAATTCGTGAATAAAATTCGTTCCTCGTTTTTTTATTTATTTTTTTTAAACTTTAAAATCTGATTCGAGCTTATTTCGCCATTTTCCATTCGAAACTATTTCGCCACTTTCGATGGGAATTTAAAGAAATAAAATAAAATAAAGTGCATAACGAAACGCACATCAGATGGCGCCACCGTAAAGATAAGTTACTGTTGAGAAATTTCAAACTTCGCAAAAGAAGCTATATTTTACCTTTAAAAAAAAATAATAAATCAAGCGTAAATATGAATTAGGGGAAAAAAGTCGACTAGCTGTTTAATTGTTTTCATATTTATAAAGATTTTAATCGAAATTTAATTAGTAGGCTAGTATCAATTGATAAACTGCGAATGACGTCACGGTTACATCCTATGAGGCGCAATATGGCCAGAGGGCTTCACTTCCCGAGTGTGCTCACACCCCTCTTTGTTTTAGGGTAAGTAATTGAATAACAGGATAATAGATTGCTCGATGAGCTTTGCACGAAATTTTAAATAGGTATATGATACATCTGATCAGTTTTTCCGGCTTAAAGTTTCTTATGCGCAACTTTATCCTTCATAAATTATTCTTACCGGAATACATTTACACTTTAATAAACATCGATATTGAGAGATCATATCAGTTCCGAGATAAAAAAAAAAAAGTGCCGAATCGATTATCTCATCGGGAATCGTTTAATATTATCCGTTGATTGTTCGTTAACCGAGTATAAACCGCGCCTAAAGTTGGGCTTTTTTTATAGGATGTGTTTTTATAGTTCTCACGCCAACCGCTAGGCGTCGTCTCTCTGTAAACAATTAATCTTTCTGTAAGATAGAGAAAAGGAAAAAATAGCACGATATAAATCATTATCAGGAGAAACGATGGGTCACGATGTCGAAATCGTGAACCAGATGTCGTTGGGACGAACACGTGATCGAGTCCCAGCAGCTACTTTGACCTAAGGGGTATGACCCACAACTAGTTCAACTCACTAAGTAGACGTGTAATACTATATTCCCAAAACCGGCAATTTTTGCCTTCCCATTGAAGGTAGGGAGATCAGACAACCTCCTTACGTGTGTCCTTTAAAATGTTGCCTATAACCCGCTATGGAGTAAAATCGTAACAAGTTTCGAGTATTTATTAAAACAATAATTGGGTCGATGAGCTTTTAATAACATTTCACCTCTACTATGTTGTTTAATGAGAGGAACAACGTAATGGTTTTCTATCGAATTTTATTTTTAGTCGTCGACTTGAGGCTAGGGATGTAAAATTAATTTTAATAAATAATATACTGCCGATGCTTTAATTCTTCCTCACTCCATATTAATATGTCAACGCAGTAAGTGTTCGGTGTTATAGGTTTTAAGTTTGTTTTTTTCCCAAGCTATTTTGAGGAGAAAATACCTCTAGTTCATTATGAATTTGGAGGGCGCATCGTAAAATTTTCCTGAATGAAATTTGTTTGGAAGGTTGTAGCTATGATTACCCTCTCGCTCTCTCCCTCTCTCTCGGCATAACTGTAAAAAGCAAGCATCTTTAGAGACTTCTGAATAATAAAAAAAGAGAGAGAGAGGAGGAAAATATTCATTCTTAAGCAAGGAAACCAAATCAATTCAAAAATTTTATTGATATATTATAAATTAACACTGAATCATCTTTAACTGGAGTGAAAAAGAAAGAAAGAGGAAGAAGAAAATTAGATTAACGAATAGATCTATTTTTGATTCAGCTAAATATAAATAACCAATTAAAAAAAGCAAAACATTTTAAAGTGAACTGAACTGAAATGGTTGAAAATAAATAAATAAAACGAATTAATTTTAATCATTTTTTGCTCCACTAAAAAGTAAATAAAGAACGACAAATGTATACTTTTATTCTGTAAAGTTAAATAATATAAACTTATGCCACATAAAAATTTGCAAAGCTCCTAATATACTGTAGCATAATTAACTAAACATATTGCTTACATAAGCATTATATTTAGTAAATTACACGCTTATAATGTATAATGCTTAAGATAATTCAATAATGTAAACGTTTACACGAATTTAACGCAAAAATAATGTAAATTAACACACAAATTGTTTTAAAATGAATTTTACACTTATAGAAGTTATGCGTTATGAAAGGAGGAGAAGGAAAAAAAAATTAAAAGATAGTACAATATGTTAATTATTAAAAAAAATAACTGTTTAAATGATTGTTAATAATTTAAAGGACGTAATAAGGATTAGTTTTATTAAAATTACCTAGATTAGATTTATTTAAATTGAAGGAAAAAATGTTCAATTAGTGATGTTTCATTATAAAATGGAGCCTTAATGGGTCCGAGAACGAAATCTGTTTTGTCTTTATGATATTAAAAATAATATATATGACATTTTATATCTGTCTTAATTAACAATTTTTAAATAAAGTTTTTAAATGAGTTGTCAGAAGATATTGTATAGTTGTTAAGGTTGCTGTTTTCGGGAGGGTTAAATTTAAGCACTTGATTTAAAATATATATATATTTATTTAAATAGGTGGGATTTTTTGTGTAAGTTCATACGAAGACAAGCAATTTTACGAATGATTCTCACTAAATTTTATTTGTACCAACAACTTAATTATAATCTAAAGAAAAAGCTTCGGTAATTGTATAATTTATTATTTTTTATATAAATTTAGTAAAGGTAACTAATTCAAAATGCATAGGAAGCTGTTGAAAAATAAAAATTTATAATTAATATTTTTATTTTTAAGTAACGCAAAAAAGTCATTTATTCAGTTGTTTTTTAAAATAATATTTTAATTTTAAAAATCTGATTTCATATCCATATTGAGGTTTTTTGTAAGTTTTTTTTTTCATGTTATATCATCAATATCTTCACTTTTTTTTCTGTTCGGAGAGCATTGATCTCTCAGTAGGAGATATCTTTTCACGCCATTGCTTATTTATGCAAGAGATTTGGAAGATGGAAGAAAATTACTTTCTGATTGGTCGCTTCTGTCTGTGACGTCATTGGGGACGATGAACCTGGTGATGGTAAAGGATATCGATTGGATAAGGAATGAATGTCTGTCGTGGATAGTGGCGTCTCGAAGTGGTGCTTTGCTGCTTGAATCTTCACGTGGGTGGATCTTTATAAAAAGACAAATTGTAAATCTTCTTCTGAAAGACAAAAATAAAAAAATATACTTAAAAAATAAGATTGTTAGAATAAAATCAAATTTTTTTTTACTTAAAAATTAATTTTGTTTTCTAAGAT
Source organism: Centruroides sculpturatus (assembly GCF_000671375.1). Taxonomy (NCBI): domain Eukaryota; kingdom Metazoa; phylum Arthropoda; class Arachnida; order Scorpiones; family Buthidae; genus Centruroides; species Centruroides sculpturatus. The sequence goes on along the minus strand of NW_019385704.1, from coordinate 87,187 downwards.
TTATTGCGTGTTACAGTTTAACTATATTTATTTCGCGATATTTAGCCACATTTTGCGCATTTATTATCTTGTTTAACTTTTAAAAAAATTAGGAAATTTACTTAAAAACAATTAAATTTTACATATATACGTATCTACGAAACGCCTTTTATAGTATAAAAAAAGATACTAAGCTTCTCTGATTTAAAAAAATTATTATATATCAATTTTAAAATAACAAATATAATGAAAAAACTAGAGGAAAAATCCTTATGGATTTATATTTCTGATATTCTAATTTTTTTTTGTTTTTTTGCTTATTTATTCTCATATATTTACCTAAGTGATATATGAATAGAGTTCTTTGGGGAAATTAAACAAATAAGCATTTGTTATATGCCTACTTATTAAATAAGGGAGCTTATTGTAAAATTATATACAAAAAACCGCCGAATTGTTTCCTAATTATACATTTCTAGAATGGCGAATAGGTCGATTCTTGCCTTATAATGAAAACTATCCATAAAGAAATATCTCAGAAAGGTATCGATCGAATGATCATTATTAAAGCATGAAATGTAAATAAGTTTTTAAGTTTTGGTTATTTTATTTTTTTCCTATCTAAATTACATTATATAGGTCTCTTCACTGTCTTTATTATATTAATATATGGATATATTTGAGCTTAAAACAGTTCCTCTTAAAAGGTTTATAACTGAGAGAATTGACAAATATAATGCGATATTTTCCCATAGGAATAACTTACTTTTTGATATAAGTCTATATTATGGACTTTTCTATGTTAGCTAATTAGAAATATTTGAAATGTAAAACACTCAGACCAACTAAAATATAGAGGTTAAACATATTAGAATTATATACAATGTAAAATTATATTAAATTCAAAAGTTTTTGGAATGTTCCTTGTACTCTGTTAATACTTTTATAATTAAAAATTTCTAGAAAAGGAAATAATAGAACTTTTATTATTTAAATAAGAATAGATCTAACTAAACATTAATAAAATTTAATCGCATCTTAGGATATAAAATAAAAAATATATGCATCAATTAATATGTCATTTATGGGAAATAACAAGCATTCTTAACTAAATATTTAAATCCGAATAGTTATCAACAGTTTTATTAATTATTATCAATGATTTTTAATTATAGAATAAGCCTAAACGTTAATCANACTTTTATGTTAAGTAGATATAAGCTTGATTTAAACAGGAATGTTATTATGAAAGGCATTTCCTTAGATATATAATTTGAACTAAGAGTACAACAATAGAGTTTAACATTATAACCTGTCTGAAATAAACAAAAATTAAGTATTAATATTTATATTTAGATATAAAGTTGATATAATTAAGAATTGCCTGGCGATAAAAATATCTATAAAATTAAGAAAATTAAGATTTTTAAGAATACTAAACAACAAACTTGCGCTAATTTATGTTAAGATTTTAGAAGAACTGAATTTCTTCGTAGGAATGAAAAATGGAAATTAAATGATGATTTTAATTAGAAATATTCAATTTTTCGAAAATTCTAATGATTTCAATTAACGATGTAAACTATATAGGCCTATAAGGAATTTTATAAATCGATTTTATGAAATCTATCTATATTTTATGAGTTCAAGCATCATCTTTTATGGATCAGAATAAAATAACGTATGCAGAAAGTAATACCTCGACTATAAATAAAATGCATTGCAAATTACTTTTCTATATAAGTCTAGGTTTAAGAATATAACTTACTTTAAATTTTCTATCAGAATTTTATTTTTCTATATACTCACATTAATAAAAAAATACTGTAACGTGGATCAGATATACACAAAATATAAGATACAAATGCAATCATTTGATCAATTTTGTAAATTTAATATAAATTCGTAACTCAGTATAAAATTCACGGATCTAATCCACTCTTCTATTTAGTTCAAAATATTGACGTAAACTGAAGCTGAAATCTAAAAAGCTTATCAATTTTTTAAATATAATTAAACTAAAATACTCCTTAAAGGAATCATAAAAATCTAAATTGTACGTTGTACCTTTTAAGACAGAAAATAAAATTATTAAAGTAATATAAGCATATCTGTTATAACTTCATCATTATATTTACGTTTAAATTTTTTTTTTTTTTTTTAAATTAAGCAACCCGCATCTGAAACTTTTATTTGAAATAAATGCAGAAATTTGAGTAATGAAATAGAGACCTTAATAGGATTAGTTTCCTTTAATCACATATATATTTATAATTTTGATAAATTTTCATTTATACACTTAGATCTAGCTGACATCAAACTTTAGACATATCTACTTAAGCATTACACCAAAGGCTTTAGCATATTGATAATTTGATGAATTTATTGCTAACTTAGATATACAATTAAAACTATTTAATCCTAATCTAAAGCTGATAAGTAATTAATTAAAATTAAGTTACATTACTTAATTTTCTTTACATTTCTTAAATATCTTATCCATTGGCGACCCATTTATCTTCTAAATATTACAATAAAAATGAAAGCAGTCTATATGAAATGTTTTACCCTTAGGATTATAGCTGTTAATTAATAATTTCAAGTACTTTAATTATTAAAATTGGTTGAATTAAACTGTTAAATATATTATTTAAATCATGAATTAATATCTTATTATAAATATTAACAATTAAAATTGTTTTTAGGCGAATCTTTGTAATAAGTAAAAAAAATTCTTCAAAATTTCTATTATCGTCAACGGAAATTTTTCTCATTTGGTGAATTTATTTACCATTTTTTTAGGTTAAAGATTTTATTCAGGAATTCTTTTTGAGCTTTGTTTGTAGAAATTTTGCTGATCTTTTCATTAAATTCTTCTTTTTTTTTAAATTACTTTTTTAAGTAAACAATTTTTCTTTGTTTTTCAACTTTTTTGTTGATAATTCCCAGTATAATTCGGTATCTATTGTACTTTGACTTTACTTGGTTTTAAAAATATTTTAAACTGTATGCGGACTGCTTTATTTCTATTATTCTTTGTTCCTGTTATTAGTAAGCCTTTTCAATTTCTTAATTTAATTTTAAAAAAATTAAAATGTTTCTATTGAGGAATCTATACATCTCTATATAGATGCATTTCGTGCATTAAAGCCAAGCAAAATTGATAGTATTTTATATTAATTATATTTTATTGGTTACTATCTTTCAGTTCTTTTAATATATATATTTTCATTAGAATATTTTAATAAAATATAAAAATTACCTTAAATATAAAAAATCACGATTACTTATTAAGCCTATTTTTTAATTTTTATAATAAGTTTAAGGCATAGGATCAAATCAATTAGTTATAGCCACTTTTAGTAGACTTTTTTAGTTTTGGCCACATTAAATGATCCTTCTAACTGTTTTGTAAATTATTGCAAACCAAATTTTCTTTCAAATCAGTTTATAATGTAAGAGACAGTCGCAACAGCATAATAGTTATTTTGATATAAACTTTAAAGAAAAAAAAATCCACAAAAATGCTAATTTTGATCAGTTATGGCCATATAAACACTAATAAATGACTATTTTGGCCATAATAAACAATAAACGAACAAGTAAGAACAAACATTTAGCTTTTTATAATTGTTAATAATATCTTACATAAACAGAAAAAATTAAGGGACAAAAACTGATGGCTTAACCCATAAAAATTTTCAATTTGTATAATTCTCTGGAAAGACTTGAGTTAAAAACGTTATATTACTTATTAATTTATTGTGTTATATTTGATAAGAAATCTGTAAAAGACAACTGAGTTTGTATACGTCTAAGATTCGTTAATACAGCTATGCAGAAAAAAGATCAAAACCAGTAAATTAGTAAATATTTTCATAGAAAATTTTGCTGCATTCTAAAAATTCCGTTACAGACAACATCTTTCAAAATTACGTGGATGCTAAAACATTTTAATTATAGATAATATAACTCCGTAAGAATATAAATCGAGCAATTGTTAAGGTCCAAACCTAAAAGTTATTATCATTTTAATATCAAAGGCTATTAGCAGTTGGAAAGCTGATTAACTTAATTTTAACATTTAATTTCTTCCAAGCAATACAAAAATTATATTATTGAAGAATTTAATTATTTAACTATTTAGCTATGACATCATATCCATTTATAATTTAAAAATTATAGATATTAGACTAATGTTAAATATGATTCTGTTTTTAATGGATTCTTCAAATTTTCAATGTAAAGACCTGTAATATGTTTATAGAATAGATTAATTTCGTATATATATTAAGAGATTCAAAGTTTTTAATCGCTAATTCTTTAACATTCTACATTTTTATTAGCTTTACAGATTGCCTTACTCAATAGTTTATTCGTAAGGAAAGCAAGTTTCCTTTTTTTGTTAGTTTAAAGATTATTTATAAGTTAAATTATGGGCCTTTAGATTCTAATGTGCAAAGTTTAATAAACTTGATTTCCTTTATAGTTCCCCGCTAAAAATAACAATTGAAGAATAAATATTGTGTTTTATTGTCATTTTGTGGCATTGCATGTTTAGCTTAGTACAGTACCTACAGGATAAATAAATAATAGGCCCATACCAGTGAAAATTATGCCTTTGGCTGTAAGTAAAAGGAACTTAAGCTTTTATAATTAATATAGCATAATAACAAAACAGTTTTATAGAATATACTTCTTCATATTCTATTTTTATTTTCAAATTATTTTATATTGTAATAAATGAATTTAAGTATATCTAATCATTTAATTTGATAAATTAACTTTAACTGTCGGAAAATTCTGAAGAATTTTAGACTAAAGAATGGAGTTAATAATATTTTTTAATACTTTTTAAGAGCAAAATTCAAATGATGAATTTCTATAAGTAGACTATGAATGGACTATTTTAAAACAGTTTTATATTAATATTTTATTTATTTTTTCAAGTTTATCATCATTATATGATTATTAAGTCTTAAACTAACAGTTGTATTTTGTTTTATGAAGATCAACCTTTATCGAATTCAAGAAATCTCTACAATATTCTTAGTATGAGTATGTTAAAACGGGCGTGATAGAAGCCTATTTATTTACATACGCATTTTTTAAAATAGAAACTATTGATTTGTTTTTTAAATCAATAGCAACAATATTTGTACGAATAACTGAAATAATATTTATCAACCGAATATTTAATCTCAATATTTGTCATGAGGAAAAAACTGATTTCGTCTTGAAAAAATCAGGTTTTGTTCATTAGAGATATTAAATTGTCCAAGTTTTTTATTGTCATGTTCAATTATAAGTATTTTCAACACATTTTATTAAAATATATTTTTCACAAAAGTGTCTTAATTATTAGAAAATAGCATAAATTTAAACTATACAGATACTATATGATTTACTAAAGAAAGTATTCGCCAGTTAACTGTAATTAACTATTCAATTGAATTAATTTTTGATAAATATAGGCTATATTTTAAAATATAATATGAAGCATTTAGTTTGTATTTTATTTTTTTCAATTTTTCTATTCAATACGAAACATCCGGTGAAAATGCACATTAGGCCTCACTAAATATATATGTATNCAAAAAATATATCACTCTCGGTTCTTGAATGGGATACAAAGTATTTATAATATTGTATAAACTTATATTAAAAATAGCATACAAAAATAATAATAATCGATTTAATTGCTTTTGATCGATATCCTTATAAACTAAATTTTGTTTTTTAAAGTTTCATGCAAATTATGCCCGATAATTTTTACAAGTCTTTCTACTTTTTTCGTAATTTTTTTAGAAGGCCTATTACAATATTAAATATTCAGTATCATCTCTTTAGGCATTCAATACATACTCAATTATACAAACGTTTTCTCAACTGTAACTAGATTCTGCTTTTTATTTCTACTATTTCTTATTGTAACTGTAGCATGAACGACAAAACATAAAATCATTATTCTTGTTTAATTAAATCATGCCATAATGAAATGTATATAGATTTTTACTTTCTGCTTTTCTGGAATCTGTCTTGTATCAAAATAAAAATACCATTTCGTGATCGAAATGATGATAATAATAATAATAATACTTTATAAATATGAATATATATTAATAATGAATATGTTAAAGTATTAAATTATGCAACATATGCAAGATATTAATTTAAATTAATATTACATTTATGTAACCAAGCCCAAAAACCGTAGGTCAAATAAAAAATTATATTCATTAAATTTAAGATGACAAAAAAAAAGAAAGAAATTCATTCTTAAAGTTGACTCAATCATATTTACTTTTTTTTTATCTACAAATAATTTTAATTTTACATTAAGCAGTGTCTTAAAAAAGTGATGTAAGCATCTGTATATAACTCATATCTTGTGAGATATTAAAAGTGAGATGTCTATCTTGCCACTGGGGTATTTCTTCTGACTTATCTTTATATAATTAAAACAAAAAAGGGAAAAATATATTTCCTCCTGTATGTTTTGTCATATTTGTGTTTTTCTTCATGTTGACTTTCACTTAAAATGATAAAGTCGCTATGTTTTGTAACAAACGCTTAATAATTCTGTATGTGAAATTAGTCATCCGAATTCTGACATATGTAAAAATCTAAATTTTTTATGATATTTAGATATAAAGTTGATATAATTAAGAATTNTAAAATTAAGAAACTAGGTTATATTTAGATTACATTTCGTTCTTATTTTCGTTAAGAATTCTATATTAAAAAAAATATATACGGTAATAAGTATTTATTTTAAAAAATACTATATAGCCGAACTTATTCCTTTTGTAATCAATAAATTTGAATGTTGGTTCTTTACATAAAAATTAAAAAGAAATAAAAATAATAAAAATATAGATTAAAATCTGTGATTGAATAGTATCTTAAATTATATTAATGCATAATTTAATTTTATGTATATTTATGATAATGAGGAAATATTTTAAAAAAATTTTAAATTCCTATTAATAATTTCCCATATGATAATTATGAGCATATATTTTTTCTCGTTTATTTTAAATTGGGATTTATTTTTGACGGAAAGTCTATAATCACTAAAATTTAGTATTTTAACTGGTGATGATAAATAAATAGGCCTAAATAATTGAGTCGTATTAAAAATATATTCATTTATTAAATTTTAGTTTTAAAATTTGCAAATTTGCAGTTTTAAAAGTTAAGTTTAGAATTACCAAATGTAGTTACTGACTTTTTTTCTTGAGGCAACCGATAGAAATTTTTTCTATCTTAAGAATCTTCATCTATGTTCATTGTGTTTGGATAATTTCCTATATATATAAGTTCTTTTTTATTTAATATGATTTTTTCATTAGTATTTGACAAATTTAATATAATTCATAAAGTATAAATATATTATTTTTATTATATTTATACTTATGAATATTTTGTCTCTAAAATCTATGAAATGAACATGTTTGTTAAAAAGACCTACATAGTTTGCTTAACAGTATATATAGGTCTATATATTCAGAAATATATATAGACTATATAAGCAAATTTTTAAATATTTACGGTATTTACAAGTATAAATCTTATCCTATGTGTAAAAATCTAGAGCCTGTAAGGATCAATGTTAAGGTAAACTGAAAATTTAGAATCATGTGTTTGATTTATATTCACGTTATTTGGAAAAGGATAGAGAACATGCAGTTTTTCGTGACACTCTGTATAGCGCACAATACTCAGTACTATATGTAAACAAACTAGAATGCAATTTGGTAATATGGGTTAGCAATATAATGAAATAATTCTCGATTCTGCTGAGATTTACATATCTTAATAATAACAATAATTTTAATTACCGTAGAAACAAATATTATACGTTAAATAAAATTCAGAAAAACTTATTCTATTGATATTTTTCGAAAACTCAGTACGTTTGCGTTAGCAAAATGAGATACTTGTTTGTCGTTATTATATTTTTTTACGTAATTTTTATTTCTAATTAATTAATTTTAATATCTAGTATAATTAATTAAATTCTTGCTTTGTTTAAGATAGAGATTTTTTTGCATTTTGTCTTCATTAATTTTTTTTTTATATTATCGAACGTTATTATTTATCATATAAAAAATTATTCGATTCTACTATTCCATACTTAATTTTACATAATTATGTAAAATTCGTATATCTACAACGCAAATTTAATTTATATTTTACAGTTTTAATATTGTAGTCTAATGGAAAATTGTAAAATTTCTTTTGACCTTCTCATAAAACGTGTTCTTCTATACGTGTACTAACTTGTCTTCTGTATTACACATACATATTTTACAGATTGAATAATAATAATAATAATTATAGTATAACAGTTACAGCAACAGTTTCGGTAGTCATTGCTCGAGATATTTAATATTTAACGTAAAAATTAACATGGAAATTGTTCTTACATTTTTCAATTTTTATGTTTTATACTTTTAAACATATTTCTTCAGTGTTATGTGAAGGAGTAATGTTTTATGNTTTCTATTTTTATAAGTTATTTCGTTTACATTTTTTAAAAATAATTTTATAAAAAATATATAGAATAATGCGCAAATTAAGGTAGATTTTCAGAATAGTCAGAAGCACAATTAAAAATCAAAAATGATATTTATGTAGTCCTTTGATACTTCCAAATGAATTAAATGTATAAGAATATCTACACGCGTAATATTTTACGAAAAATAAACTTGAAAATCTTATAATTATTTACTCTAAAATCACATAAATATATCAAGTTAAGATTTTATAAGGTAGGATGTTTTAGTTTTCTATGTGACGAGAATAAATAATAAAAATAATACTTATGCTAATATTAACGTAAGAAAAAAACATTATCAATCGGAAAATATTTGAATTACTCGGATTTTAAACGAAAACAGCTGTTGTATTTCTATCGAAAATATCGGAATTTAAAATACGGGTCAGATATCATGTTTAAATTTCGTGCAAAGTATAATGTAACAGATAACAATGTTGCAGTTTTACGTAGTGTACAGTACATATCCCGCATTCATTCATCCGGCTATCTCTAAATGTAAATAGAGCAAGTCATGTTTCATTAAAGATTTCGTGTTAGTCTCTTAAATAAAACAACTATTTTATGAATGAGTTCATTCAAAATTATTCTCGTAAACTAAATATCTAACTAATCTAAAAACGAAAATTAGGTTATTTGTAAAATTACATATCGGGGGTAGTAAAATCTTACAAGGTTTTATAAAGAACTTTTATAAACTATTAAATATATAGGCAATTATACTTTTCATTCGTTTATTCTACTTTTAAATTCTTGTTTACTTAGAATAATTCAAAGTATTTTTTAAGACGTTAAAAGACGAATTTAATGACAGTCTATCTATTAATCTCCATGAACTTGTTTACCACACGTTTTCGTTTCATTCCCATACCTAAACTTGTTTCTCATTTTATGATACTAGTTTGGGCATTTTAGTAGAATCTGTAGAAGGATTAAAGAAATATTTTTTTACAGAAACACGATAACACCTTTAACTTTAATTAACAATATGCCCTTCAGTATAGAAAACGTTATATGCGACGGTTCGTAAATATTTCTACGATTTTTATAACTTGTAAACTAAGTATTTAGATTATAGATAAAATATTTTAACTATTATTTATATCTTATTCTTTTAATCTGTTCGCTTAAAATAAAACTTGATTTGATAATATTCATTAATATCTAATTTTTTTATCATGCAATAAATTTAATTGTAGCCTTATTGATACGCAATTGGAATACAAAACGAGATCATCTAGACTTGTCCTTTTTTTTTTTTTTTTAACCGAGGTTCAAAGACCAATTAAAGAAAAAGCAATAATTATACCTATAACTTGTAATAGGTTAGATCAAATTATTATATATTAATTTATGCGGTCAATTTTTAATCATAGATTGGGTTTAATTATTCGTATTATAAGGTAGATAAATGCATGAAAGGATTGAAGAAACTCAATTAAGCAATTATTAGTAGATTAAAAAAAATTTATGCTTTTAGAAAGGATATTTATAAGCTGACACCCAAATTGGAGTTACGACCTCCAACATGCAAAGAAATAACTTCTCCAATACATTTACTAGAAAAGTTATTACATAGAAGTTTTAAAATTTTTCAATATAAAATAGTGTAAAAATTTTAGTTTTGAATTTTAAATTTTTTACTTTTAATTTTATATCTTGAATTTATAATAAATTGTTAAGAAGTGGATGTTTATATATAAGTTATAGGCCTATATATTTTTTAATATTAGGTTATACAAACGAAAAATAAATTAGTATTTGATGTTTTTAGTTAGACAATGTAAACATAATTGAATTTGTGTTTACTTTATTTAATAATAATAAAGGAAATTTGTGTTTTTATAATATTTATGCATATTTAGGCTATATTAAAATGAGTAAAGATCTATGGGAAAATTAAGACCTATTTATTACGATCAAACATGCGAAATTACACGTAAATTCGTTTCGTAAATTCTTAGAAATCTTTACACGTTTGGTTTAAATTGCTTTAAATTACAGCATTATTCCGTAGTTTTATATATATTTACATCAATTTGTAGATTTTAGAAATTATTATTAAATTGTCATCATGCGGATATAAATCTTTTTGCTATATTATATTTATAGAGATAAGTTTTATCAACGATTAAAATAGGTATAAAATTTTTGGTCTTGAAAATATTTTTTTCTCTTATCTAAAATACCGATCTTAATATCAAAAGATAACTATAAGCAACGTATACCTATAACATATGACTTCTTTGTGTTTCAGACAATAACATCTAAACAATGTTAAGGACATCGGAGTTCAAACATGCATCATTTCTATGTATAATGATGCCTGATAATATGACATTGTTCTGTCATATAGGCTACATTTTATGCATCATAAAATGTACTATAACTACTGTCTTTCACGAAAAATACTGTAACTGCTGTTATACCTGCACGGCAATCTATGTCAGTTAAGGATTCCATTGAAATACTACAGAGGGCTGCAAGTGAAACTATAACGCCGGAGGAAAATAAGATGGGGGATGTGAGAATGATATTTATCCATCCTGTAACAAGTACATAGGATTATTTCCTCCTTTGAATCTCGGAATGGCAGTAAGAGGCCTTGGATGGGATAGGGGCAGGTCAATCCCCTCAGGCCTATTGTGTCCACACATTGAGCATGACTTAATGACAATAATACTTTCAGAGGAATAAGGCTGTGAGAGAATTACGAACCAGAGTTGTATTTTGTAAAACACACACATTGATATCTCCTGACATTAAAAAATTTTTTAAGGAAATTTACATAATAATATATTTTATAATATATAGGGCCTATACTTTTTATTTTTATATTTCGATAATTGAATATTTATTTTAAACGGTTTATGATTTTAAGAATTCTGTATGATTTTGTGATTAGTTTATTTAAAAATTTGTATTCAAAAAATGCAAATTTAAACAAAATATTATTAATTTCCAAAATGGAAACATATGTAAAGAATTTAATTTTATCATACATGGAGTTAATTTTGGATTAATCGAAAAAGATAGTAAAGACCTATAACTAGATTTAAATAGTTTTATGTATTGAATTAAAAACTTGTTTTGTTTTTAACATCTTTTTTTTTTTAATTAAAAATTTCTTCAATTAAACTTAAATTGCTAAAGAACCGATAAGAATTTCAAATAAGATCATTAGTAAAAATGCAAAATTGTTTTCTGAAATGTTACGCTCGTTTATGAAAGATAATGTACTCATAGAATCAACTTTCCTTAAACTAAATCGACCCGTATAACTTGCTTCAATTAAAGGTAAACATAAAGTAGATCGAATATTTTCTACTTGAATTTTGTTGATAATCATACACAAAAATCAAACACTAACTTATATTAAAATTCAGCGAAACGATAGAAATATAAGATCTACACCTACCATGATGATGAAAGATATTTCCTGAGATCAGAAACTCTGACATTTCTTTATCCATTCTATGTCAGACTTAACACATTTAAAGCCATGTAAAGTTGATAGAAAATATATGGAAAGTGTAAGATATTAACTGTTGGAGAAGTTTAACCGGATAACTATGTTACTACTATTTACGATTTTCATATTATATTAATACTAAAAATTATAAAAATAATTTAGAAGATAAATTTTAAGAAATTTTTGTTTATTTTTTATTATAATTTAATTTTTTACTGTTAAATGTTATTGCTTTATTAATATTTCATAATTAATAATTCGATTTGAATATATTTTTATTTCATTTATCATTAAATTAAAAAATTATTTGAATATATTGATAAATAATTAATAAAATTACTTCTGTTTTCAGTTACAATAGTTATTAGCTTTAGTTATTGTTATTAGATTATTACTATCTTAATCAATATAGTGTCTCTAATGCAAACGCTATACACAAATTAAGATACTACAGTACATGAGTTAAACTTATATGATTTTTTTCTACGTTGACTTAATTGTTTCTGTGCACCTAATCTAATAAAATTTTTATAAGGCAATACTAAGTAGCAGCAATTTTAAGATTAACTCAATTATATAGAATCATATGATTTATAGTAAANAATTTTAGAGAATTAATGACAATAAATAAATATTTAATTATAATAAACCAATAACGTGATTACTGTAAAGATAAATAAAGATATTGATTTGCTTCTGTAATTAAAATTAATTTATGAATTAGTTTAAAAATCTCAAACTTATAATTTCTGTATCATTCACTAGATGGCGCGAAGCGAAATTTCTCAGCCCTGCTATTTAATTGCTGACGTCAGGATCCTGTTGATTGCATTAGTAAAGGTTGATAAACTTTCTCTTCGATCTAAATAAAAGTTGGAAAGCATTCTTTAGTTACTTATTAAATAATTTTCGAGAAGATTGGCCAATAGGATTTTCTTTAATTTCTCAAAAAGATGATTATTAACAATACCACGTGATAGACGAGTGACTACTAAAGATTGTTTCGTCAAAGTTTACGATTAAAAGATGGACGAATTAATACTGTATATAATAAATATATTCAAAATTGAGATATTTTTAACTCAATATAATGTTTATATTTATTGTTAAACGGGTTTATTGAAGAAGTGAGCTTTATAATGTGGACGGATAATCCATCTACTAAGGTGACACTCGTAGAAAAGACATTATTGACATTTAACCTCAGTTGTCAAAGTACTATTTATAACAACAAACAAAATGACCATAGGGGTGTCAACTTACCCGGCCAGGGGTCATTTCTCACAATAGTGGGCAGTCAATGTGGACATGACCACCTGGGTACGGGTCGTGTGCCTATTGTCCCTAAACCATGCAGTTGTTGACATACTTGACATCTACAGCAAAAGACCACCCTAGAGTTCGAGTGTTTTTCTCCATTAGTTAATATATTTATTTTTAAAAATTTCCTAGAAGTGAATTGTAACTTATACTTATCTATTATCTCAACTACAAGATTAAAAATAGAAAGGGAAAAAAAAAGTTCTATACCAGTTGAACCAGTTACAAGCGGGGTAGTAAATTAAGCCATAAAACAGTAAACAATTGACGCAATAATATTGCATCATTAGTTATTTTCTAATAGAAAATAGTATAAATATGTTATTAAGTAGTGTATTAGATAATTATCAAAAGTTTGGATCCCTTGCCGAATTTATTAAATAAATTTTATGTCTGCGAAAATTTCGACCATCTTAAGTCTCTATGCAAATTAGGATCGAATTCAAACGTCAAATAGAAAAATTCAAGTTCTATCCTACCAATCGACCACCAACTCTGGCACAGATGTCAAAGTAGAAGACGTTTATTAACGGGTGTTATGAAAATAAAAAAAAAAGACAATAAAAAATTCTCACTTTCTGACGTCATTGCCTTTTTCGTATTTAACAGGAAGAGAGTTTAGTGACGTCGTCTATCACATGACCATAGCGATATTAACGACAAAATTCGTTAAGAATACCATTTGCGATTATGAAAGGAATAAAAACAAACGCAAATTAACGATTTACATTATAAATCGTTTAATATAGTTTATTCAGTTTTTGTCTTTTATAAATTAAAATATCATTTTTCGTTCTACATTAAATTTATAAGTTTATAATTAATTTTTAAAAAAAATAATGATGATGATACTAATAATAATGATACGATGATGATGGTGATGATGAAATATGAGACATTTTGGACTGTCGCCATCCAGGATGTAATCCCTGTTCCCAAAATGGTCTCTAAATTCATTCTGTTTTATAATAAGAGAAAATATTCCAAACAAGTCAGTTGGCCAGTTAGACTAGTTTGTTTAGAGGTCAAATGAATTACAGATTGCTTTCTTTTTCCAAAAAATTTAACGATTAAATAGATATTATCTCAACTGATGGATATGTTAGCCAAATATTTTAATGATAACTGATGTCATTCCTATGTTTGACATTATTGCAGAGTGGTTAGTGACGTCATGAATTTAAAATTGCTTGTTAACATATTTTTAATGTTAAGAAAAGAGTTTAATTATTCCTAAATGTTTAATTTGTTTAATATAGGTTAATGTTTTAGTTGTTTGCTCTTAAAGTTTCTGTTAAAATCTAATTTGATTCTTCGTTTCCAATTGATTTGGAAACTAAAAACCGATGAGATTTCGACAGAATCTTTAACAAAAAGCTGATTAATATTCTCCATATCCTATGTCTTATTTATAATATAATCTATATTATATAAACTGTATTTAGTCTGTGTTAATCAAACATTAGTAAATATAAAGCAATTTAAAATAACATTAAATTTTATTTAACATAAAATATAAAATATTTAATAAATTTTCAAAATCAGGTATATATCAGAATCAAGATCAGATATATTCTATCACTATGAATATCAATCTTAAAACTAAAATAAAAGAGTAATGAAAACTGTAAGTTCAAGTATGTTTTATATATTGTTATAAGTATATGTTTTTACAATAAATATAAATTCTGTGATCTGAATTAGAGATTTAAAATTGATATTTGTGTGAATAAAATAGGTATTTGAATACTTATGAAAATGATCGTCTATGCAAGCTCTTAGTTTCTCTACAGAATTGAATTGTGGAATACAAAACCATTGGAAATGCAAAGGATTAAAAATAATTCATATAAAATTTTTAACAGAATGTTTTACACTAGAAAACAGCACATTCCTATAAACTTGCGCACTAATTATTCTTCTGATTCATCCATAATTTGCACACTTTTATAGTGTTTGATTGCGTGATATTTTCTAGAGGATACAGACTCGTCGTTTATAGGCAGAGAAATTTAATGGAACGGGTTTTCAGGAAACATAAAATAACCGTTTCCTTACTGTTGTAACTCTTTTCTTCCTATCTGATCGCAGCAACACCTGCTAGTTCGTAGACATCTGAACTCTATCAAAGCGCAGATGGTTAGGCATATTCAAAATTTGTATATTGTAAAATGTTATCTTTTTTTGTTATTCATGTCACTGTTTTAATTACGATAACAGGATATCCAGATGGTCTTCATACCTATAAATAATGTATAGGAATGGCTAAACAAATCACCTGTGTAGAAACTGATATGACTATTATATTAAATATTTCAATAATTGAACAGAATTCGTTTTATTATGTTTTAAAGTTTAAAAAATATAAGCTTTTACCGAACTATATAATGACTACAAATTAAAGCGTTCGGTTTTCATGTAAATTTAAATGAAAAACTTTTAAAACTAAAAATAAAAGCCTAAGAATAAACATAAAACCAGTTTTATTTAAAAAAATCTAATATTAATTTAAAGTTCAAATATTTTAATAAATATTTGAACTTTAAAATAAAGTTCAAATATTTAAATAAAATAAATCATTGTAAAATATTCAATATCTTTAATAATAATGTTTTTTTACCACTTAAAAATCATTACAGCTCAAATTACAATATTCCATTGAATATTTGATCTTAAGTAAAATATTAATAAAATGGATATTAATATTATATATATAATANAATATTAACAATTAAAATTGTTTTTAGGCGAATCTTTGTAATAAGTAAAAAAAATTCTTCAAAATTTCTATTATCGTCAACGGAAATTTTTCTCATTTGGTGAATTTATTTACCATTTTTTTAGGTTAAAGATTTTATTCAGGAATTCTTTTTGAGCTTTGTTTGTAGAAATTTTGCTGATCTTTTCATTAAATTCTTCTTTTTTTTTAAATTACTTTTTTAAGTAAACAATTTTTCTTTGTTTTTCAACTTTTTTGTTGATAATTCCCAGTATAATTCGGTATCTATTGTACTTTGACTTTACTTGGTTTTAAAAATATTTTAAACTGTATGCGGACTGCTTTATTTCTATTATTCTTTGTTCCTGTTATTAGTAAGCCTTTTCAATTTCTTAATTTAATTTTAAAAAAATTAAAATGTTTCTATTGAGGAATCTATACATCTCTATATAGATGCATTTCGTGCATTAAAGCCAAGCAAAATTGATAGTATTTTATATTAATTATATTTTATTGGTTACTATCTTTCAGTTCTTTTAATATATATATTTTCATTAGAATATTTTAATAAAATATAAAAATTACCTTAAATATAAAAAATCACGATTACTTATTAAGCCTATTTTTTAATTTTTATAATAAGTTTAAGGCATAGGATCAAATCAATTAGTTATAGCCACTTTTAGTAGACTTTTTTAGTTTTGGCCACATTAAATGATCCTTCTAACTGTTTTGTAAATTATTGCAAACCAAATTTTCTTTCAAATCAGTTTATAATGTAAGAGACAGTCGCAACAGCATAATAGTTATTTTGATATAAACTTTAAAGAAAAAAAAATCCACAAAAATGCTAATTTTGATCAGTTATGGCCATATAAACACTAATAAATGACTATTTTGGCCATAATAAACAATAAACGAACAAGTAAGAACAAACATTTAGCTTTTTATAATTGTTAATAATATCTTACATAAACAGAAAAAATTAAGGGACAAAAACTGATGGCTTAACCCATAAAAATTTTCAATTTGTATAATTCTCTGGAAAGACTTGAGTTAAAAACGTTATATTACTTATTAATTTATTGTGTTATATTTGATAAGAAATCTGTAAAAGACAACTGAGTTTGTATACGTCTAAGATTCGTTAATACAGCTATGCAGAAAAAAGATCAAAACCAGTAAATTAGTAAATATTTTCATAGAAAATTTTGCTGCATTCTAAAAATTCCGTTACAGACAACATCTTTCAAAATTACGTGGATGCTAAAACATTTTAATTATAGATAATATAACTCCGTAAGAATATAAATCGAGCAATTGTTAAGGTCCAAACCTAAAAGTTATTATCATTTTAATATCAAAGGCTATTAGCAGTTGGAAAGCTGATTAACTTAATTTTAACATTTAATTTCTTCCAAGCAATACAAAAATTATATTATTGAAGAATTTAATTATTTAACTATTTAGCTATGACATCATATCCATTTATAATTTAAAAATTATAGATATTAGACTAATGTTAAATATGATTCTGTTTTTAATGGATTCTTCAAATTTTCAATGTAAAGACCTGTAATATGTTTATAGAATAGATTAATTTCGTATATATATTAAGAGATTCAAAGTTTTTAATCGCTAATTCTTTAACATTCTACATTTTTATTAGCTTTACAGATTGCCTTACTCAATAGTTTATTCGTAAGGAAAGCAAGTTTCCTTTTTTTGTTAGTTTAAAGATTATTTATAAGTTAAATTATGGGCCTTTAGATTCTAATGTGCAAAGTTTAATAAACTTGATTTCCTTTATAGTTCCCCGCTAAAAATAACAATTGAAGAATAAATATTGTGTTTTATTGTCATTTTGTGGCATTGCATGTTTAGCTTAGTACAGTACCTACAGGATAAATAAATAATAGGCCCATACCAGTGAAAATTATGCCTTTGGCTGTAAGTAAAAGGAACTTAAGCTTTTATAATTAATATAGCATAATAACAAAACAGTTTTATAGAATATACTTCTTCATATTCTATTTTTATTTTCAAATTATTTTATATTGTAATAAATGAATTTAAGTATATCTAATCATTTAATTTGATAAATTAACTTTAACTGTCGGAAAATTCTGAAGAATTTTAGACTAAAGAATGGAGTTAATAATATTTTTTAATACTTTTTAAGAGCAAAATTCAAATGATGAATTTCTATAAGTAGACTATGAATGGACTATTTTAAAACAGTTTTATATTAATATTTTATTTATTTTTTCAAGTTTATCATCATTATATGATTATTAAGTCTTAAACTAACAGTTGTATTTTGTTTTATGAAGATCAACCTTTATCGAATTCAAGAAATCTCTACAATATTCTTAGTATGAGTATGTTAAAACGGGCGTGATAGAAGCCTATTTATTTACATACGCATTTTTTAAAATAGAAACTATTGATTTGTTTTTTAAATCAATAGCAACAATATTTGTACGAATAACTGAAATAATATTTATCAACCGAATATTTAATCTCAATATTTGTCATGAGGAAAAAACTGATTTCGTCTTGAAAAAATCAGGTTTTGTTCATTAGAGATATTAAATTGTCCAAGTTTTTTATTGTCATGTTCAATTATAAGTATTTTCAACACATTTTATTAAAATATATTTTTCACAAAAGTGTCTTAATTATTAGAAAATAGCATAAATTTAAACTATACAGATACTATATGATTTACTAAAGAAAGTATTCGCCAGTTAACTGTAATTAACTATTCAATTGAATTAATTTTTGATAAATATAGGCTATATTTTAAAATATAATATGAAGCATTTAGTTTGTATTTTATTTTTTTCAATTTTTCTATTCAATACGAAACATCCGGTGAAAATGCACATTAGGCCTCACTAAATATATATGTATACGTATATAATTTTACATATATAGTATATAATTTCAATAACATATCTTGAAATTTAAAATTATATAGCTTAACTGATTTATCAGTTTTTAATCTACCATACTATAGCAAACAACAATGGATAGATAAAATATCCAGATTTAAATGAATATATAAAAAATAAATTTAAAAAATCCTACCGGAAGCTTAATTATTTTCAATTATAGACATTTTCTCTAGTTATCCACTCTTAAAAATAATCATTTTATTTTTACTGTAGGCCTTATTTGCCTGGATCTGATAAATTTAAACAAGTTGAGTCATATACTGTTTTATTGAAATATTGTTTAAATTAAATATTAAAAAATTTAATAGTAATTATTATTTTTTAATTATATAAAAATAAATAGATTTTAAAAAAATAATAAACTTCAAAAACATTTAATTTTAATTTATAGTTCTACAATCAAATGTAATCTAGGCCTATGCATGTTTTGCCTTAATTTCTATAAATAATAAGTGTTAAATTTTATAAAATCTAATTAATAATTTTAATAAAATTGTAAATCATTAGACTCTTTACATACCTTTAGATAAGTATTTAATAATTTTAAAATCTTACTTTATCTGGTAAGCGTTTGGATTAATATTTCTATTTTTATAAGTTATTTCGTTTACATTTTTTAAAAATAATTTTATAAAAAATATATAGAATAATGCGCAAATTAAGGTAGATTTTCAGAATAGTCAGAAGCACAATTAAAAATCAAAAATGATATTTATGTAGTCCTTTGATACTTCCAAATGAATTAAATGTATAAGAATATCTACACGCGTAATATTTTACGAAAAATAAACTTGAAAATCTTATAATTATTTACTCTAAAATCACATAAATATATCAAGTTAAGATTTTATAAGGTAGGATGTTTTAGTTTTCTATGTGACGAGAATAAATAATAAAAATAATACTTATGCTAATATTAACGTAAGAAAAAAACATTATCAATCGGAAAATATTTGAATTACTCGGATTTTAAACGAAAACAGCTGTTGTATTTCTATCGAAAATATCGGAATTTAAAATACGGGTCAGATATCATGTTTAAATTTCGTGCAAAGTATAATGTAACAGATAACAATGTTGCAGTTTTACGTAGTGTACAGTACATATCCCGCATTCATTCATCCGGCTATCTCTAAATGTAAATAGAGCAAGTCATGTTTCATTAAAGATTTCGTGTTAGTCTCTTAAATAAAACAACTATTTTATGAATGAGTTCATTCAAAATTATTCTCGTAAACTAAATATCTAACTAATCTAAAAACGAAAATTAGGTTATTTGTAAAATTACATATCGGGGGTAGTAAAATCTTACAAGGTTTTATAAAGAACTTTTATAAACTATTAAATATATAGGCAATTATACTTTTCATTCGTTTATTCTACTTTTAAATTCTTGTTTACTTAGAATAATTCAAAGTATTTTTTAAGACGTTAAAAGACGAATTTAATGACAGTCTATCTATTAATCTCCATGAACTTGTTTACCACACGTTTTCGTTTCATTCCCATACCTAAACTTGTTTCTCATTTTATGATACTAGTTTGGGCATTTTAGTAGAATCTGTAGAAGGATTAAAGAAATATTTTTTTACAGAAACACGATAACACCTTTAACTTTAATTAACAATATGCCCTTCAGTATAGAAAACGTTATATGCGACGGTTCGTAAATATTTCTACGATTTTTATAACTTGTAAACTAAGTATTTAGATTATAGATAAAATATTTTAACTATTATTTATATCTTATTCTTTTAATCTGTTCGCTTAAAATAAAACTTGATTTGATAATATTCATTAATATCTAATTTTTTTATCATGCAATAAATTTAATTGTAGCCTTATTGATACGCAATTGGAATACAAAACGAGATCATCTAGACTTGTCCTTTTTTTTTTTTTAACCGAGGTTCAAAGACCAATTAAAGAAAAAGCAATAATTATACCTATAACTTGTAATAGGTTAGATCAAATTATTATATATTAATTTATGCGGTCAATTTTTAATCATAGATTGGGTTTAATTATTCGTATTATAAGGTAGATAAATGCATGAAAGGATTGAAGAAACTCAATTAAGCAATTATTAGTAGATTAAAAAAAATTTATGCTTTTAGAAAGGATATTTATAAGCTGACACCCAAATTGGAGTTACGACCTCCAACATGCAAAGAAATAACTTCTCCAATACATTTACTAGAAAAGTTATTACATAGAAGTTTTAAAATTTTTCAATATAAAATAGTGTAAAAATTTTAGTTTTGAATTTTAAATTTTTTACTTTTAATTTTATATCTTGAATTTATAATAAATTGTTAAGAAGTGGATGTTTATATATAAGTTATAGGCCTATATATTTTTTAATATTAGGTTATACAAACGAAAAATAAATTAGTATTTGATGTTTTTAGTTAGACAATGTAAACATAATTGAATTTGTGTTTACTTTATTTAATAATAATAAAGGAAATTTGTGTTTTTATAATATTTATGCATATTTAGGCTATATTAAAATGAGTAAAGATCTATGGGAAAATTAAGACCTATTTATTACGATCAAACATGCGAAATTACACGTAAATTCGTTTCGTAAATTCTTAGAAATCTTTACACGTTTGGTTTAAATTGCTTTAAATTACAGCATTATTCCGTAGTTTTATATATATTTACATCAATTTGTAGATTTTAGAAATTATTATTAAATTGTCATCATGCGGATATAAATCTTTTTGCTATATTATATTTATAGAGATAAGTTTTATCAACGATTAAAATAGGTATAAAATTTTTGGTCTTGAAAATATTTTTTTCTCTTATCTAAAATACCGATCTTAATATCAAAAGATAACTATAAGCAACGTATACCTATAACATATGACTTCTTTGTGTTTCAGACAATAACATCTAAACAATGTTAAGGACATCGGAGTTCAAACATGCATCATTTCTATGTATAATGATGCCTGATAATATGACATTGTTCTGTCATATAGGCTACATTTTATGCATCATAAAATGTACTATAACTACTGTCTTTCACGAAAAATACTGTAACTGCTGTTATACCTGCACGGCAATCTATGTCAGTTAAGGATTCCATTGAAATACTACAGAGGGCTGCAAGTGAAACTATAACGCCGGAGGAAAATAAGATGGGGGATGTGAGAATGATATTTATCCATCCTGTAACAAGTACATAGGATTATTTCCTCCTTTGAATCTCGGAATGGCAGTAAGAGGCCTTGGATGGGATAGGGGCAGGTCAATCCCCTCAGGCCTATTGTGTCCACACATTGAGCATGACTTAATGACAATAATACTTTCAGAGGAATAAGGCTGTGAGAGAATTACGAACCAGAGTTGTATTTTGTAAAACACACACATTGATATCTCCTGACATTAAAAAATTTTTTAAGGAAATTTACATAATAATATATTTTATAATATATAGGGCCTATACTTTTTATTTTTATATTTCGATAATTGAATATTTATTTTAAACGGTTTATGATTTTAAGAATTCTGTATGATTTTGTGATTAGTTTATTTAAAAATTTGTATTCAAAAAATGCAAATTTAAACAAAATATTATTAATTTCCAAAATGGAAACATATGTAAAGAATTTAATTTTATCATACATGGAGTTAATTTTGGATTAATCGAAAAAGATAGTAAAGACCTATAACTAGATTTAAATAGTTTTATGTATTGAATTAAAAACTTGTTTTGTTTTTAACATCTTTTTTTTTTAATTAAAAATTTCTTCAATTAAACTTAAATTGCTAAAGAACCGATAAGAATTTCAAATAAGATCATTAGTAAAAATGCAAAATTGTTTTCTGAAATGTTACGCTCGTTTATGAAAGATAATGTACTCATAGAATCAACTTTCCTTAAACTAAATCGACCCGTATAACTTGCTTCAATTAAAGGTAAACATAAAGTAGATCGAATATTTTCTACTTGAATTTTGTTGATAATCATACACAAAAATCAAACACTAACTTATATTAAAATTCAGCGAAACGATAGAAATATAAGATCTACACCTACCATGATGATGAAAGATATTTCCTGAGATCAGAAACTCTGACATTTCTTTATCCATTCTATGTCAGACTTAACACATTTAAAGCCATGTAAAGTTGATAGAAAATATATGGAAAGTGTAAGATATTAACTGTTGGAGAAGTTTAACCGGATAACTATGTTACTACTATTTACGATTTTCATATTATATTAATACTAAAAATTATAAAAATAATTTAGAAGATAAATTTTAAGAAATTTTTGTTTATTTTTTATTATAATTTAATTTTTTACTGTTAAATGTTATTGCTTTATTAATATTTCATAATTAATAATTCGATTTGAATATATTTTTATTTCATTTATCATTAAATTAAAAAATTATTTGAATATATTGATAAATAATTAATAAAATTACTTCTGTTTTCAGTTACAATAGTTATTAGCTTTAGTTATTGTTATTAGATTATTACTATCTTAATCAATATAGTGTCTCTAATGCAAACGCTATACACAAATTAAGATACTACAGTACATGAGTTAAACTTATATGATTTTTTTCTACGTTGACTTAATTGTTTCTGTGCACCTAATCTAATAAAATTTTTATAAGGCAATACTAAGTAGCAGCAATTTTAAGATTAACTCAATTATATAGAATCATATGATTTATAGTAAAAATATATTGGAAAAAACCATATATTTTATTATTTATTTAATATATACTTACTATTACTGATATACATAAATTTTTATGTTGGTATAGGTATAACTGTAACAATTTATTTTTTATAATAATTACTAGTTATTTCATATGTAAAATTTCAAATTATTTTCATCTAATTAATTATTATAAATATTAATTTTTGTTATTTTTAAATCTAAAATAAAATATAATGAATTGTAAAAATGAGATTAAACTGAAAAATAGTTTTATATCAATATTTTAGCGCTTAAATGTTAGGCTTGTATATTATGTATTATTGCTGAACTACTTTACATACGAAGTCTTCTATTAAAATAAATATTTTAGCTTAAATTCTGTATAAAACTCTAAATGATATATTATATAGCCTATATAGATACAAGTTAATTTATAATTAGAAAATTACTCAAGATATATTATCGTTATCAATTTTTCTTCTTATAAAATTAAACTTCATATCAATATTTGTATAGCATGATTTTCGTAAGCCACATTATTATAAATTCAATAAAGAAATTAATATCATTCAGATTTATTTTTAAAATATGCTTAACTAAAATAGAATATATTATTTTATTACATATAACTGTGATAGTTCTATTAACGTGATCCTTATAGTGACTTCAAGAAAAGTACTGTACTCTACTGTACCTTTAAAATTTATTGAATACAATTTCATTATAATTGTCTTTTTTAACATAAATCTCATAAAATATCTTAATTAATTTTGAATTAGACCTTAAATTAAAATATATCATGAATATTTACAGGTTATCTGAAAATCTACATAAATATTTAAGAATGAAAATCTATAAATATGTCTACTTTTTAAAAGCAAGTTTCTGTAAATATCATACCGTACTCTACTGTACCTTTAAAATTTATTGAATACAATTTCATTATAATTGTCTTTTTTAACATAAATCTCATAAAATATCTTAATTAATTTTGAATTAGACCTTAAATTAAAATATATCATGAATATTTACAGGTGATCTGAAAATCTACATAAATATTTAAGAATGAAAATCTATAAATATGTCTACTTTTTAAAAGCAAGTTTCTGTAAATATCATCTATATTTAATACAATATTCAATAAAATAAATTACGCTATGAAATCTTAAAGAATTACTAATGAGCTACATATAACTTATTTTAAAATATAGACTACTACCTTTATATAGTAAGCTCATGCTATAACTGCCATAAATCAATATCTTAATATTAACATAAAATATAAAATATTTAATAAATTTTCAAAATCAGGTATATATCAGAATCAAGATCAGATATATTCTATCACTATGAATATCAATCTTAAAACTAAAATAAAAGAGTAATGAAAACTGTAAGTTCAAGTATGTTTTATATATTGTTATAAGTATATGTTTTTANAAATTCTTATCGATATTTTCTGATTTTACATATTCTTAATTTAAAGAATCTATTAAATAAATAATAATAGATTAATTCAACAAATAAATATAAATAATTTTATCTGTCTTACATTTCATAGACAGCTTAAACTGTAATTAAACTACACAAGAAATAAACTTTATAGCAAGCAAGTTTATTGAAAGGTTATAAAATGTCTATAAGTTTCTTGAATAGCTTATTAGAAGATTTTTAGATGAGGCCTCTACGCTTAGACATTATTAATAATCTTTAGTTCAGACCGATAAATTTCTAATAAAATTAAAATATAGTTCTGTAATCAAAATTCCTTCATGTCGAGCTTGTAAATTATAGGCCTCGATTAAACGACGTATGTATTCCTATCTTGTTAGATCTAGTAAGTAACAGGCCCTCCGAGAACCTCAGAGATGCCCGGCCAGCTTTTAGATTTTGAGGCCTCTCATCCTTGGATCTCTCCCCTTTTATAACTAGCGGCAAAATGATTGTTAAGTAAAGATATGGAAGATATGATTTAAGACCGCGATCAGTGTTTGTGACAAGGCCCCACATTATTCCTGTACATAAAATCCAAATCAAAGAATCAAAATGTATGTCCCTTGTTCCTCTTCATGGACTGAATATGGATTATTTATAAAGTAAAGCTTGTTTATTTGGATACATATTCAGATTATTCAAATTTAAATTATACATAGTATAAGCCACAGTATATTTGACTTTTATAAAGGATTAATTTTAGATTCTAACGATGATAAGAATTATAAAATTTAGAAATAAATATAAATGGTATTTATACAGATTTTAAAATAATGAGGAATTTAGAATTGGATCCGATTATTGAAACCTGTTAGCCTGGTTCTGAAAAGAACCAGGCTAACAGGAATCTATACGAAAAGTTTCACGAATTTAAAATATTTAAAGGAAATAAAATAAGTTATTTTTAATAGTAGAATACCTTTATTAGATGACATAAAATAATTTTTAAAATTTATTTATGCCTAAGCAAAACCTTAATACTTTGGGATTATGAATCAATATGATTCCAAAATAAATCATCACAATACTTATTTTAATTCGGACTGTTAGAAAAACCCCAATATGCTTCTAATAAAAGCTTATTTACAGATGTTAAAATCCATTTATAGAATAAGTTTTCACACAACCGACTTTTTAAATATAATATTCAAAAGCTTTAACTAAAATTAAAATAATTCTACTTTAATAGCTGAGAAAATGGCCAATAAAAATTAATGATCGATGGGATTAAAGGGGAAAATAGTTTTAAAATGCAATTCTGATATATATTTAAATCAATTTTTCGGAAACTTTCCTTCAAATAAGTACAGGTTGGTGATTGTTTCTCTTATATAACTATAGCTAGAGATACCTATGACAGCTTAATGCGTTCCTAATGCAAAAGAAAAAAAAAAACGGACTCTAGCACAGCCCTTGCATTTGCAGGAATTGGGCAAATTGCCGATTTTGTCCCCTATGGACCTTGAAAACTCATTTAAAATGTTCAGGTCTTGTTGATTAAGAAAGTGTTTACTAAGTTCACATTTTTCACGGTAATTCAAATTTTTTTAAATTTATAAATAATAATAATATGAACGTGATAATCATTTTAAAATTGTTTATTATCCCGAATAAAATAACTTATGCAGAAAATTTTGAGTTGCATGTAAATTTAGGCCTATTCTTTTTGGCTTACGCGTGAACATTTCATTTCTAAACGTATCGATTAATTATCAAGTAAAAAGGTAACTTATTAATTGTTATCGTCATGAATATGATTTAGCTTATTTATTTAAAAAAAAAAAAAAGTTTAAGACAATCACGAACGATGGGATAATTGATATTTTCTCCGCACTCCATGAATTAAGATTAAGCTGTAATTTTTTTCTTATAATTATTGATAACTTATCTGATATATACTTATTTTAATTTTTAATGTAATAAAATTTAAAGAAATTTACATACAGAAATTATTTTATTAGATGTTCACGAGATTTATATTAAAATTCAAATGTACATAATTTTTAAAATAAAGTTTATTTTCTTCAGAAAAAAATATTATTTTATAAATAAAATGAGCAACTTTTAAATATATTAACGGCGAATACATTAATGGCAAATTTATTAAAATTTTTATGCTTTTAGTCGTGGCTAATTTTAAATTTTTGCCGGGTAGAACCTTCTTTGGACAAGAGATTCTTAAAATGTGTACAACAATAACGTTATATTGTAATTAAAATAAATATTTAAACGAGTAAATTAATATATTTAGAGGTCCTAAAACTTGGATTAAAGACTAAATTTTGCAAACGAACATATTTGAAGGCTTCCAGACTTTAAATGAATGTTGATAGAATATAGAAACAAATTCATTCAAAAATATTGGAATTTAAGTAAACGAAATGAAATTTCTAATTTAAGAATTTGTAGAGTAGGCCTATTAATCTATTCAATTCGAAAATTGAAATTTATTGCAACATCTCAAGTTGTTTACTCTTAAAAATATTTTAGTGTTGAAGGCCATTTTTGTTTTAATAGTTATTTCTGCCAGACCAAGTGAGGTCGGTTGTCGTTTTAATAATATTAACAAAGCTGTTTTTATTAAATCATAATTAAGTCAAATAATTTAAATTTATCAGGAATTTACATTCAGAAAAATAAGTCTTTTCAAACTGTTTAATAATAAAATTGTTATTTTAAAAAAAAATTTAAGCGTGTATAACCTATACTAAAATAATAAATAAAGTATACATATCAAAATAATAAATAGGATTAAATTTTCAATATTAAAAGATGGAACAATTATGATTAAAACAAAAACCGTATTCATCCCAAAAAATTCAAATCTAGAAATCGCTTGGATGCAGAAAACACTGGGTCAGAAGGTAATACTAGATGTAATTAGAGGTCGAGATAAGGAAGTATTACTTTCTCTTTTTTTTAATTTAATCTCCCACATGTTATTAATGTCATCGAGGGAAAATAATGATGATAAACTATGGTTACAACCACAGAACATAAAGGATAGCATTCTAATATTATAAAACTATCCGTGTAAAATTGAACGAGCACTGTGCAATTAGGTCAATAATTATTAGCACTTTCAATAAACAAATTACGGAATATGTTGCGTGAAATTCTTAGTTTCGTCGAGAGTGTTATATTCACGAAAAGTGAAAATTTAGAGGTAAACTTTTTTACTCTTCTTGCAGTACTAATTACAATTAAGCTATCCCAAGAAATCGATAAAGTAAAAATAAAATAAACATTTCATCACAGATTTTTAAGGACAAGTTTGGTATCTAGCATCCTTTCTCCATTTATTCCGTGTATCTTCAAAGGAAAGAGGTTAAGTTTCCCATTATTCCGGTTCATCTGACCCCTAAATTTCCACCTGCTTGAAAGACAAAAATTCCCATACATTCTACTTATTGATTCTGGTGACAATATCTGTTTTACAAAGTCATTCTGTCACTGCCGCTCAATTTCTGAGTAGGGATGTGATTAACAAAGATATTTCTAAAATCATTTAATTTTAGAAAGCTTCGTAAATAATTCATTTTTGTTTTATCAATTTATATAATTTCAAAGTTGAAAATTCTGGAAGCATATTTGAAAATCTGTATTTCTTCCGAATAAACAATGCGCATTGATTCTGTTTAAACCCGTGAATTGGCCATATATATGTGTTTAAAGTCGCAGGACCACATGTTGAATACAAGTATCCTTGAAAGGGAAACCAGAAAATCCACCAATATCTCACCTATTCTCACAAAAGGGAGATCAAGGCGATAAGAGTCTCAGGGTAAAGGGGCCACTTTGCGTGCAACTAAAACCTTCCCGAGTCATTTTCTGTCATTCTGCTAGACGATCCACAGTTTTCTATGTGGAAACCCATCTACACATCCACTGGGGCATTTATTATTAGTGCTGAACATAATCGATCGTTTTAAAACGGTACTAACAAAAGAATAGATCAACATGGACACACCCAAGGTAGGTGTGTGATTCAGCTGTCCATTACGTTCTGCTCCTGTTATTAAGGCTAAAGTACGGCACAACGGTGCCTAAATGTCTCCACTAGGTTACCATACTGTGACATTACAGGTGTTGGATTAAAATATTACACTGGCTGATGACTCTGTACCGTCTATGACAAGAACAATCATCAAATGGATATGAGAAAAATGAGGGGAGGGAAAAATAGAACTGAAGAATAAGCTAGAAGCAGTTTTCTACAGACTTATAGTTTTCAGATTATCATGAGTGTTTCAATCTTTCCATCCGGAAACACGCACATAGACTCAGAATCTAAAGATTAACAGCTGCAATACACGATACATAAAGGAAGTCGGCACTTTTCTTTTGTCTTTTATAGACTCTAGAATCTCATATTTTATAGACAAGACGTTTTTGTCCATTTGCTATAAAAACTCCTAATTGGTTAGCTAAAGGCTAAAATCTTATTTTGACAGCTGAGATTATAGTTAAACAAACTACTTAATCATAGTTGCTTATCCAATTTTATCAAAAGACAATTTTTTATAAATCGTATATAATTAAGTTCTCAACTCTAAATTTTATAAATCATGAATAATCATTTATAATACTGATTATTTCAACGTATTACGGAAGATTTATAAATAATTCAATCATTTTTATTCTTCATTTTCTATTTATCATACTTACATAGAAAATTTTAATCAACTTATCTACGTTTTTCCAATTTACACAAATGCAACTAAATACAATTTAACAACTTTATACGTTACAAAACTATGGCATTGGTCTATTAATTTACAATTATACATATATAAATTCATTAATTTCTGGGTATTTTGTTTAATAATTCTATAAATGTAAACCTATTTTTTTCTTATGAAATAAGAACTTATGAACAATTTTATTGATTTAATAATTTTATTTTTTTTTTTAATTTCTTTTGCTCAATTGAAAAGTTTAGAGAAAAGTTTGATCTCGCAGCGAAGTTTTGCCTTTAAAGATACCATGCATCTTATATCCCGCCATTAATCATTTGAAGCTGACTTGCATTTTTTTCTTCTTCCTATTTATGAACATAAATGAAAGTACTCATTGTAACGTCTTTTAATTTGCTTTTAAGTATATTATTAGTTTCTCACTACATTTTATGAATTTGATTAGTAATAGAATATTAAAGAGAAATTTCACAAAATTTATTTTAGNATGATTAATTTATTTTATTTACATTTTTTAATCGCATTAAATATATATATATATATTTTTTTATTTTAATTTTTGATGCATTTATTCATTACATTTTGCTCTACCAACAATTATTTTGAAAATTTATCTTGGCATAGGGATGTTTTTAACACGTGATCCAGAATTAATGTTTTGTACTTTAAATATGATTTTACTTCTTAATTAGTAGTAGCATAGATAACCAACTCTAGATAGTGCGATTCTATTATCTTCAAGTGTAAGTGTAGTTAAAATAAATGTTGTATATTTTATTAGGTCGATTTAATCCAAAATGCTGAGAAAGGTAGCAATATTTTATATTAAACTGTGTAAAATAAACTTATAACTAAGATATGGAATCTTATATCTTAATTCAATTAATATAATTTATATATATATATATTTTTATACTGTGATAAAAATAAGGAAAAATTATTCTTAGAAACGCTTTAAAATGTTTATTTTTCTCTACTTTTTTTGGTTAATTTATATTAAATTTAGTTATCTGTATCAGTTGAAAGCAATTAGTATAAGGCTATATTACTATAACTTATTAAACTTTAAAATTGACAAACAATTTATGTAATAAAAAAACGAATTTCATAAATTTGTGTTTATGACTTCTATTAGTAAAAACAAAGTAGCTTTTCCATTAATAATAGTCTATATTATCCTTAAACAAATGTATTGAACAAAAAGTAAAATATGAAAAGTTAAAGGCTATAAAAATAAATAAATTTCATAAATATTTGGACTTGACGCTATATTTTCTGCAAATGCAAATAATATAGAACACATTAATATTTTTATTATAATTATTTAAATATGGATTAGTTAGTTTTAGGTTTATATAAACAGTATAGTACTGTACATGAATTTACTATTATTTCATCACAATTTGTTTATATTTAAATCTAAGTTAATTATAACAGAATGTCTCAGTTTTATCACAAAAATCTTTATGAAATAATTATTTTGTATCTATTTTTCTTCATCATTATTTTAAAATAATATAAATTTGAAAAACGCAATTATTAAATAATTTAATGTATGTTATTCTCAAAATGCTGGAAGAACTTGAGCAAAAATAAGAATAGGTTTATGTATGCATTATTTTGAATGAGATAATTTTAAATTCGACTTTTAATTGTTTAATATAAGTAAATAGTAAATAAACGAATGTAACCCGTTGCCCAGTTTAAAATCCGACCATACGAAACCATTAGAATAACTTTTGGTATATTTTTAAAAAATAATATAATAATTTAGGATATAAATTTATTGCTTATAATCAGGTCTACATATAATTAATATTTTAATAAAATTCATTCCGTAATATTCATATTAATCACAGCAAAAAATATATCACTCTCGGTTCTTGAATGGGATACAAAGTATTTATAATATTGTATAAACTTATATTAAAAATAGCATACAAAAATAATAATAATCGATTTAATTGCTTTTGATCGATATCCTTATAAACTAAATTTTGTTTTTTAAAGTTTCATGCAAATTATGCCCGATAATTTTTACAAGTCTTTCTACTTTTTTCGTAATTTTTTTAGAAGGCCTATTACAATATTAAATATTCAGTATCATCTCTTTAGGCATTCAATACATACTCAATTATACAAACGTTTTCTCAACTGTAACTAGATTCTGCTTTTTATTTCTACTATTTCTTATTGTAACTGTAGCATGAACGACAAAACATAAAATCATTATTCTTGTTTAATTAAATCATGCCATAATGAAATGTATATAGATTTTTACTTTCTGCTTTTCTGGAATCTGTCTTGTATCAAAATAAAAATACCATTTCGTGATCGAAATGATGATAATAATAATAATAATACTTTATAAATATGAATATATATTAATAATGAATATGTTAAAGTATTAAATTATGCAACATATGCAAGATATTAATTTAAATTAATATTACATTTATGTAACCAAGCCCAAAAACCGTAGGTCAAATAAAAAATTATATTCATTAAATTTAAGATGACAAAAAAAAAGAAAGAAATTCATTCTTAAAGTTGACTCAATCATATTTACTTTTTTTTTATCTACAAATAATTTTAATTTTACATTAAGCAGTGTCTTAAAAAAGTGATGTAAGCATCTGTATATAACTCATATCTTGTGAGATATTAAAAGTGAGATGTCTATCTTGCCACTGGGGTATTTCTTCTGACTTATCTTTATATAATTAAAACAAAAAAGGGAAAAATATATTTCCTCCTGTATGTTTTGTCATATTTGTGTTTTTCTTCATGTTGACTTTCACTTAAAATGATAAAGTCGCTATGTTTTGTAACAAACGCTTAATAATTCTGTATGTGAAATTAGTCATCCGAATTCTGACATATGTAAAAATCTAAATTTTTTAAGTCAGTAATCTACAATGAGTTCAAATCTTTTAATTTTTTTAAAGCTTTTTCGGTAAAATAATTATTTGTTGAAAGTCATTTTTAATAATAATTTTTAATTTAAACTTTAAAATTAAGAAACTAGGNTTTATTTTTTTTTAAATTTCTTTTGCTCAATTGAAAAGTTTAGAGAAAAGTTTGATCTCGCAGCGAAGTTTTGCCTTTAAAGATACCATGCATCTTATATCCCGCCATTAATCATTTGAAGCTGACTTGCATTTTTTTCTTCTTCCTATTTATGAACATAAATGAAAGTACTCATTGTAACGTCTTTTAATTTGCTTTTAAGTATATTATTAGTTTCTCACTACATTTTATGAATTTGATTAGTAATAGAATATTAAAGAGAAATTTCACAAAATTTATTTTAGAAAAATAAATAATAATGAAAACATAATTAATATTTATAATCATTAAAATTAGTTTAAAACATTTTTCATAAACTTAAGTTTTATAAATCGAATCTACATAAAATATAAAAAATATAATTTGATAAATTTTTAAAAAATTTATTATGGAAAAAAAACATATAAAATTATATTAATTAAAGATAACTAAGCGTAAAAATTATTTTTTAAACAAAAATATATTAATATATTTAAACTTATTATCAAAAATCTATTTATATATTTTTTTATTATTGATTTGAACTACATTTTAATTTCTACACATCAAAATGTTTCCATTTAAAAATTCTTACAAATTAATAGCAAAACTTATCGTATTCGTAGATAAATACTCGAAATTATAAGTTATTTTAACTTATAACATAATAAAAAAAAAGCAGTTATTATATTGGAAAGAGATCTTTGAAATGGAAATATGCACTTAATTTTAAAATTGTTATCAATAACCAAATTTCTATTAAATTTCCCTCAAACGATCCTCCTAGTGTCCCCATTCTGAGCAAGATAACCAACTACGTTCAAACTATATCGATCTTCTTTGTTGATGAACAGGTTAGAATAAGATGAGGGGAAAGAACTCAGGTATTTTCCTTCTCTTGTACATAACATACAGGCCGGTTCTAGTGCCTCGGGTATAACTAACTAGGTCTACCTGAGGTAGTTCAAGGTTGAGATAAAGTGCAATAATCAACCCGTTGATCCAAAGTTTTAATTTTATGGACTGTATATAAAAAAATGTTTCTTATTGAATGAAACTAATTTAAATGGCGATTTATTTGTCTTTATATATTTATTGTTAAATATAAACACTGTACTGTGTTTTTTTTTTAGAATTAAAATATTTTTTCGAAATTTAAATTCTTAGAATCAAATTGGTAAAAAGTATTGGACATCTACCAAAATTTTAAACCAAATTTTGGACATTGACCAAATTTTTAAATAAAAGAAAAATATTGAAATGTAATGTATAGTTAGGAGGATAAAAGGCCTGTGGGATTCATCCGTAAACCTAAATACAGATAAATAAATTAAACTATTCTCAAGCATTTTTTTCTTTGAATTTAAGTTATATAAGTTATCCTTTCTTGCCAATAAAGTTAGTTCTTACTTGTTTAATCAACTATCTGCAATTGAAAGTACGGGATTTTTCAAATTTTCATTATTATCAATAATTCATTTACGCATTATGCATAAATATATAAGGTTTTTAATTAAGATTTTAAGATAATATAACAATCCATAAATTAATAAACAATTAATTTGAAACTATAGAAAATTAAGTAAATGTACTGTACAATAGCTAGCCTACTTATTTCATCTAATTTTAACTGAATAATTCTCCAGTTCTTAACAATATAAACTTTCATTATGTTTGATTTTATTGAAATATAAAAATGACATAAAAATCCTATTTTAAATATGTAATTATAAAAGAAATAAATAGTTTATTAACATGAACATATATTTAAAAATTACATGTATATAGGCTACAAGTAATTTTATTAAAAAGCCTAAATCGTTTTTTAATAAGATTACTTGTAGCCTAGTCTATTTAATGTAATATAATCTTGTTTAAAATATGCAGCCGTTTAAAATTTTAACAAATAATTAAATATAAATAATTTATATCAAAATCTATTAAAAAATTAAATAACCACTAAAATCTTTAAAGATAAAATGTATTTTTCTTTAAATCATATTTATAATCGGCTTCTAACTTTTATCCGAATGAGTCTCTTCGTCCAGTTTGGTGACTAAGGGATATGCTAACTCTAAATGTACCGTTAGGCAGGATGCTCTACGGAAAACAGGTTCTAACGATTTATATTTAACAGATTTTATTAAACTCACCTGCAAAATTTTCAAATCTTATGAAGCAGATGTTTGTTAGAAAAGCTTTACATATATGATATCTAGACAAGAAATGATGTGTTGGGAACGAATCATTGAACAAGGGAAGTTAACCCTTTGTTTCCGATCACCCCTGTATTGGCTAGACTGGCTTGCATCATTCTGTCTAGTCTTTTTTTTTTCTCCCCCCTTTCTAAACCCTTCCTGACCAGGATAGAGAGTTGGGTTGCAGTCTGCTTCTTTGTTAGACCAACCGTATATTTATTCTATGATCGAGATGAAAAGACAAATGAAATTCACTATTGAATATTACCAAGGCTTTTATCGGTTAGATCTGTAGAAAAATTGGATTATAATAATCAAGAAGCTTAATTCTTTATGTAGATTCTTATCAGTATATTTGTAATGAAGCTTCGCACTCATTAATCCTTTATTGATTTTTGTCGAAAGTTAAATGACTCTCATTAAGATAAAATGATAATACGGTATAAACTAATGCAAAGCGACTGTGCAGCGAACTTTACTACTGAGTTAAAAAAGAAAAAAGAAGAAGAAAAAAAAAGCGTTTCTTCGTTTAAAATCGAAATAATCTTGGAAGTATTTTTTGTCTTTTCTTTTTGATGTTTCAGACAGTAGGGGAACCAAGAGGTGCAAGAAGGGAACTTGAAGGGACAAGTTACTAGATTGTCTAAGATGTCCCGGGTTATTCTCGGTCGGAGAATTCATCTAACGCTGTCTAAGCTGTTAGTCTTCCCTTTGTTAGTTGTCACTATTATAAGGCTACTATAAAAAGACATTTATTAATTTATCTATAATTGTAAGCTTACATAATGTATAAAATATAATATTCTGCAAAGATATTAATGTAGATTTATTCGGTTTTTAAAAATAAAGAATCATTACCGTTACATTTTTCGTTTCTTACTTTAAAATTAAAATAATTCTAGTTAGTTATGCACGATTTTATAATTCAAAATGCGGTTTATCCTTATGTACAAATTCGTACACTCCCATAGAATTCTATGGGAGTAGTATTGGTAGATTTAACTGATAACTGCATTTATCGAACCGAAGTACACGTTTTGTATAGAAGTTCCTTACCTAAAAGTAGCTTTCATAGTAAATTTAATGGGCTCTTTAATATGATATTAAAGATAAAGAATAAATAACAATTCATTGTCATAAAGTTTTGGAAATTTATGCCTTTTATAAAACAGAGACAATTAACTTCATTACCAAAGAGGTTAAACATAATAAGTTTTGAAAAAAACTATATCTAAATTGGTAAATTATTAAACAAAATTTATCCTTGACATTTTATTAAACTTTTTCTAACTAAAACATCTAATTATATCGATTACATATTATCTTATTTAGGCCTAAGTATAACTGATTATCCAATTAACTTTTCCGTTATTAATTGTTATTCACATTTACTAGTCTAATTTCTACAAAATTCTTTACGTGAAAACATAAAATTAAGATTATACAATATATCTAGTTAGCTAACATAATTTCCCATTAATAATAAACTTTTTTTTTGTTTTAAGCAGATATATTTGTTGTTTTTGAATTTATTATTATTATTCTAAAATGTAAAATAGCTGAAAAATGCTTATACATTTAAAAGACGCATTAATGATGTTGACTACTTAAAAAGTTTTGAAGTGAAATTAATTTTTGTGCTTTAAAAAATTAAGAAGAAAAAAAAGAAATAGGTCATCTTTGAAAAAGTTAAATTTGTGCTATCGTCTCTGCTCCGTTTAGAGATAGCTCAAGAGTAACAGAGAGAATGCAATAGATTAATCTTCGGACAGAATCGTTTTGTGTTTGAGTATTTTCCCTAAAAAATTGCATTGCTTTTTTTTAAAAAAAATTACAAAATCGAATTACCCTAGCAGAAACTTTTTGTATGACAGATTCGAATATTTATTAATTGGAATTATTTTCTTATTTAATTTACAATTCCCTAATTAAATAAAATGTAATACATGTTAAAATAATATTTCGTGTATAACATCGTTTTTTTTTTCTTGTAGAACGTTTTTGTTACATCGACTTGTAATTTAAAATATAGAAAAGAGCAGTTTGTAGACTAGCAGTATTTTGATATATTACTGCATACAAAATTAGTGATGATATTTTATACAATGTTATAAAATATATTTTCCTGATATATTTTCATCTTTAAACACATAAGTTTATAAAAACAGGTTTAAAGTATTAAATTTCGTGACTGTAGAATGAATAGAGTCTCTTTGTGGTTATTTTTTTCCTTCCTTTTTTTTACAATAATTTTAAGGAGAGCGCCAAAATAATCCGTATCCAGTTAAACTCGTGATAATGATTTTAATTATAAACTAGATTGTTTTTTTGAATAATTTTCTAATTAAGAAAATTAAATATCAAATTAAAATAATTATTTTTCAGTCATACTCCTGCTAAATGATAACTATTTAAAAAATATTTAAAAAAATAAAAAGTTTTTAAAAGAAAAATATTTCAATATGTTGTGTTTTGTGCGTCAGACATTTGCAATCGGAAACAAAACTGCGCATCAACCCGTACTATCTTCAGCTATAACCCGTTCCGTGTTTCAGCGATTTTCACATCTGCCATCCTTCACATACAGACAATATTTCCCACCCTGGCATCACTATCATCCCCTAACGCTATTTGGTCGAGTCTTGGTTTCCTAGGCAACTTCCTCCGTTATTTGCATACGACTGTACATCCCATTTCATATTGGCAGATTTCTATCACGTGATGAAAATCGGTAGATTTGTAATAAAAAGATTTGAGATTTCTACGACGAAGAGGTTAGAGTTTAGAGGTTTCTATGAGGTTATTTGGTTGGTAGTCTTACGAGAAAAGAGGGGCAGGAGACAATTGTGTTAGAAACTTTGCACAAATCACCTGAAAGGGTGCATGGGAACCGTTATTTTATAGCTTTCCTATTCATTGACCCTTACAGACATGATTTACAACTGAGTGCTTACTTCTTGTTAGCTTCTCGCCTTAGATGTATAGAAATTTTTTAAAGAACACGTCAGCTACCGAGTCAACTTTTGGTATTCCACTCTGTTTTTTATATCCATCATTAACTTTTAAAAAACAATGGATAATAAAAAAAATATCTAACTCGAGAATAAATTGCAATTTTCTAGCTAAATTTAACAAGCTGTCATTCAGATTTTTATCGAATTCATATTTTGTGTGAACTCCGACACTTAACTCTGCCCCTGAGAGGGGTAGACTTAAACAAACCTGAACTCGAACTATGTGCAAACATTACTCCCTAATCTAGAACATTTCCCCCATCAACTCCGATAATCTTCAAGTGGGGTATGACATCACGGAATAGAGTATCACGTGACTAGGCGGGACACACAATAGTCAGAGGGTCGATTGATTCCAGACGATTTCTATCCGTCGGTTTACCAAAACCCGGAAGATAAATAGACTGAAGAGTATATACCTGCGGTCACAATGACGCCATATTTAAGATGCATCAAAATTTCCAATAGGTTTTTTTTATTTGAAAAATTATTGTTTCTGCAAATCTTTATTAATATAAATGATTAGGTGTAACAGACTATGTTCAAAACCGTGTTAAAATTAGTTGTAACTTTTATTCGTTTTAATTACTACAATTTATATACTAGCATGAAAAATAGAACGCTAATTTCTATCAAAATTATATTTTATGTTAAATCAAATACATCAATATTTTGCAAAAATAAAATGGAGTAAAAAATAAAATAAAAAAAGGAAAAAAAACGAAGATATTTAGATACTAGTAACGATATTTATATATCAAAATAGACTTTAATAGCCAGAGTAGCGCGTTTTAATAACAGTTCAAGTAGCCTAGATTCCAAGGAAGTTCTTACAAAAGTTGGAACAATTGTCAATTTCCAGCTGTTCTCCCCACTGATCATTGTAAAAAATTTTCTCGTCAATAGAGATAACGTTATTTTCACTTTCAAATATGACAGTCGTAAAGGGTATCAGGCGAAAGCGGGCGATGGAGAATCAGACCGACAAACGAAAAACAGATAAAGTTATGCAAGCTACAGTTTTAAGGAGTTGGTATCTGAAAAGATAGTGCCAGAGGTCTCTCTGTTATCAGCCAGCTATAAAATATCTAAGGAAGACAGGAGATTGCTTGTGTCTGTTGTTTGGCCCTCAAGCTCTGGTACGGAGATTACATTGTCGATGTCTGACTACCACCTGAGTGCTTCCCCCTGCAGAAGGCCTCTGTCGGCTGGAAGGACGGGAAATGCTTTACCCCGTTCTTCTCATGTCTAACCGAAGCAGACGATAGTTTGAATACCGATTAGATTGATATTAAAACTTAGTTTAGTTCTTCGACAATCTAACTAAATAATGAGCATAACTGAAGAGTTCAACTCCGATCAGCGACGCCAGGGGCGCCTGGAGTGATTCCATGACGTCATAAGGACGCCAACGAGGTAGCATTCCCACGCCGCTCCAAGTGCAACACCTGTCTTTTGGTATCTCTGGGGTTAACGGCGATACATTTATCTTAGAGGCCAGCTTGAGAATAAAAAAACCTTATTAACATTCAACCAATCCCTACTATTGACAAACTCGGGTCTTAACTAAATTTTTCTTAGAGTTGAGTGCCTGAAAATAACTGTGACGAAGATAATTAGAGATGAGCGCAGATACATCTTGTGATGGGCGTTTCTTTTAGTAAGATGGTTTATTTTAAATAATTTAACAGCAGTAGCTAACTACCTCCCGAAACTGTTGATAAGACATATTCTTTTAGGTAATGTAAAAATACTTATCCATCAACCGAAATGCATGTTTTTAAAATAAATGAATTTTTTTTTTAATGAAAGTGTCATACCTTACAACGAAATATAGCCCCAGATCATAAGCTATTAATATACAAAAGTTCTCTTTTACTTCGTTCTTATATTCAAGACTATAATAAACGGGAGAGAAATTTCAGCCTAAATTATTAACTATTAAATTAATAATTTCCATTCAATTTTATTGATTAATAAGCTATAAAAGAATAAATGAATCCATGATAATAAAACTATTTGATCATGACTGACTCACGAAACATTTACTACACTCTTCATAGGAGCTGCAACGCTCATGCTGCAGTTCATTTTTATATAGACTAATCAGAAAAATCGGAAACCATGACGTTTAAAATTTTATCGAGCAAAACTAAATATGAAACCTTTTCAATAATACTCATAAATTTTGCTTATAAACTGTAATTTAATATTTATAAATATGCAAAGACATTTTTTATTGTAGCCTATATAACTTATATTCATTATATGAATGAATCTTATTTTTTCAAATTATAATTTTATATCACTTATTGATTTATACATAGAACTTCAGCATAATTTGTCTAAATTATATCTGTATACATTTATATATGAATAAGATTTATAGGATAACAAAAGATTTTCTACTTATAAACGATGGAAAACTTTATGCTTATCGGAGTTACAGTATATCTATATTTAATTTTTTTTTTCATTCGTTTAATTTACCTACGAACTTCAAGAAATTTGGATTTATATCAGCTTTCTGATGTAATTAAGATGGCGATGACTAAATTAACCGCATGACATATAAAAGATATATGTCATGAGGTAAATTTAGTCATCAGAATTACAGCATAGGAAGAAATACATATCTTTTATGTGATTTTTCCAATACTGTAAACCTTGTTCTGATCCTTAAATTACTTTAGTTACTATGTGTATGATAATTACAGTATTATTTAGTAAAATATTCCTTACAGTTGATAAGAAAAACCTTAGATACACATCGTAAGTATTCTGTACAACGTTTATATTGAAGTGTAATTGAAGTGGTCTAGGCATGTCATGCGCTAATAACAATCAAACAATAGTTATCTGTTAATCTGCTAAATGTTCTTTCTCCTAGATGGCACTACGGATTGAACAATTTCTTTAAAACAATTGTAAATTATTACAGTAAAACAGCTTTTAAAATTGTAACCGTTATAAGAAATATCATTGGCACTTTATAATATATATCGTATAACTAAACTTAATTTGATAATAATAATATTAAATGATTTAAATCACGGATTCTTTTTCATCTTAAACATCATTACGTCAATCTTATAATTCTTATTAATTCATACAAAATTAAGATTTTAATGTTTTTTCTCGCGTAATAATACATACATAGATTTATACGTATGTCAGCATATTTCCTTGTTTTGAAGAACTCCTTTAATAGGTCAATAAAAAATCAAATCGCTGAATCTAACCTATAGTATCGAGAATAGAGAAGGAGTGTCCACTCAGGACTTGTAAATTGTAGCTTAAACCGGACGTGCAATACGAGGCTTGGCCTTATCAAGTTGCAAACGACATCTGACATCCGCATGGGTGTGCAGCACGATCAAGTTTTTAGACTTTTTTTCCTTTCATCGAATGCGTTTGATTTAGCCTACTATATATACACATGACATTCGGTAGGGATTATTTCAAATCGGATAGTGGTCACTGAATCTATTCTTAAACTGGTTTATTAATAACTTCCTTTCATTTTTTGATAATGAAGTTTATTATGTATTTTTTTTAATTGACAAAAAAAAAAACATAATCTGAATTGTTGAATATAGTCTACTGACCTGCGATCTTCGACCTCAAATTACATTAGTTAAGTAGTCACACGATCTTTGGTCCATTGACGTCATAGTAGTTTCGGTTATTAACGCAGGTGGCCAGCCTAATCATACTAATAAGGGACAACCATTAAGGAACGTAATGGCAATGGGTCAAGGTTATTTATTAACTGGCTTCTTTAGTTTATTTAACATGAACGACAAAAGATCTGTAGGGGATGTTACACTTAAATTTTCTAAATAAATATTTATTTTTTAACTTATTTCTTCCGAAATGTAGTACGTAAGTTGATTATTACTGAATTAT
Organism: Centruroides sculpturatus; assembly: GCF_000671375.1. Classification (NCBI taxonomy): domain Eukaryota; kingdom Metazoa; phylum Arthropoda; class Arachnida; order Scorpiones; family Buthidae; genus Centruroides; species Centruroides sculpturatus. The sequence goes on along the minus strand of NW_019385704.1, from coordinate 45,121 downwards.
TTTGTAAAGATTATAAGATTACTAAATTTTCAATTAAGAAAGTTTCAGATACTATCTAAAATATTACAGAGCGATAATAGATTGTGTTTTTACAAATTAATAATATTATGTGTAGAATATATTATCATATTTTGTAGACAAACCAAGGCGACTGGTTTAAAAAAGCGAAACTAATATATATTTCATAGAATAGCTTGACGGTTTGTCGTTCCCTGTAATAGGGCCCAAGTGGAACGCATCCGCTGCATTCCTAGAAGGATCTGTTTTAGAGTTTATGTTTCTAGAACGTTTATAATATTGCGTGTTTATATAATATTCAAAGTCTAATAATTTTCATACGTTGTGGACATTTGAACATTTACTATCACTTTTAAGGAGGAAACTGTTTGAGTTTATAACCTGTCATCTTAGGAATCTTACTAGTGAATAAGTTTTAGAAAGAGGTCCCTGTAGGTCATTGGAACTCTACTTCAGAATCACGAACTTAAATCTTGGCCTCCTCGTGACCTCATTTTCTTGCTAGCACATGGCCTCATATGTATGATATATCTCTGTTAAAGAAGTTTGACAAAACCCAGAACGTTTGATTGAAAGAACATGCTTATAAAAAATTATGTTTATATTAGTTAAAATAAAGGCAGTCTGCTGAATAGTTCTTAAAGAACAGTGTTTTAAATATTACAAAAATGAATATAATAAAATTAGAATCAGAATTAAAATATAATATTCTGAACATGATATAAGAGAATGCACTAAATATAATAAATTATGTTTAGTTTTTTATAGAAAATTATACAAATAATCAAATAATAAGCCTGATATATGATTTGTAAAGTATATACTAAGTTCTAGTTTGTGAAGATAAGTCCCTGTGAGTGATCAAATTGCAGTTTTTTATTTATAGATCGTATTTGTTTTTTTTTGTGATCAGATGTTGGACTTTCAAATATAAACGAGATAGCCTCTTATGTAAGCGAAAAGAATTACACGATGGACATCTCATGCTAACGACACCTACATATTAAAATTTTAATTTAAGATAAAAAGAAAAAGCATTGTAAAATGATAATTCTAATTCTTTACACGCATTTCTAAGTGATGTCTACAGTGAAAAGGCCTTACTTTTCCTTACACGGGGCCTATAATAAACACGCGAAACATTTTATTTTCGGGATTTTTATTTTATATATCCACGTAAAAAATACTTAGAACCTTATTTTAAGTAAATTTAATGACGTTTGAAATAGTATAAATTTTATTACGTGGCATATTTTAATTATAATTTTTTTATTGTATGATCATTATCGAATTTATACATCTGGTCTCGCTACTTTGGAAATTATATGTTTAGCCTGTATATATTTACAGGGCGAGTTTATTTTTCTAATAAGTAACCTAATTGGTTTATTTTGATTCCTTCTTTTCTGTTATTTAATTATAAAAAGAAAACCTGTTTATGTTATTTACCTCTGTGTTTCTAAAAAAATGAGGAAGGCAACTAAGCACAAAGTAATTCATTTTAACTGCTTCCGATTTTACACTCCAATGAAAGAATGATTTGAATAGTTATACAGAAGTCGAGACTGCATAATAGCGTTTACATTAGAATTCTATTTCAATCAATATTTTCGTTATCTGTTCAACTACGATTCCCTTATTCGAATATTGGCCTCTATCAGTCGAAGAATGGTTGTTGCCCTGACTAAATATTAAATTTTACAAAATAAAAATGAAGAGGAATAATTAAAATATTATTACTTAGAAGATGACGTCACCTATAGGCTGAAAAAATGATAATTTTATTAAGTTTGAGTCATAGAATTTGGCTGTTGAATGACAGTAATCTTTTAGAAGCTTTTAATGAAAGAAATATATTTATTAAATATGAAATGACTTGGCTGAAATTTAAATTTATTGAAAGAAATAAAATTGCACTAATATTTTCTACGTTTTATTATTGCCTGCAACTACAAACAAGGTTGGAAGTAAGCGTTATTATTCTTCAAAACAGAAAATTAAAAAAAGAATAAAGTTTGTTCAAACTCTAGCTCCCCTGGTGACTAACTATTGTACCAAAACTCGGTAGATTTTTTTTTATTTTTCATTTTTCTAAATAATGATAAAGGATTAATTCGACAGATGTATATAAAAAGGTATAAACATTTTGTTTCATATGTTACCGCTGGTGGATTTTTATTCATAAGTGGTTTCATTTAGAGAATCGGACACCGGAATCCATTTGAGGGAAGTATTAAAATGACTTTTTACAGTTTAAAATGGGAGCAATCTTTCTCGATATGCATACTGCCTCACTTCATACATACCGGAATTTCCATCCCCTACCGACCACTGACCAAATAGGGTAGAATCACATTTTCTAACCACTAGCCTAGATGATAAACGGTGTGTTCGCATTAAGTGGTGGTTTCCTTCCTCCCTGCTCCACCACCAGTGTATGTTCGCCTTGCGCAATCTTGATTTATGTGTCCATTCCCAATTTTCACGACCGTGTGTAGTTATTAAACAGACTTGGGCTCTGATTGTCCGATATCATAAGTCTCCCTCTCCTACTCTCTTCCCCTCAAGTTTTCGACCCACCCTGCCCAGACAGACCCCTATGAGTTCAGGGGTGAGATTTGGGTGGAGGTAACATCCCCAGGGTCTGGGCTAAACGTTGACGAACTATCGATGGTCCTATTCAAGTGTGGAGTGGATATCAATTATCCGGTATTTTGGGAAATTCTTCTGATGGATTAAAACACTCAGTATGTCACTTCCTTCTTTTGCAATTTTTGCCTTAAAAAATTGATCCATTACGATTATTGTAAATATTGAATTTGATCTTATTTGTTCAGTATCGCATGAATATCATTAATGAAATATTTTATTTGCTACAAGAGCGAAAAGAAACTATTTTTATTAACATAGTTATTAAAATTTGGGAAAAAAATTTATTGCAAAGAGACGAATAAATAAATAATGAAAAATATAACCTGCAACTTTATCAGTAAATTATTAAGTTTAATTCTCGGGTTTCTCGCAAAGGAAATGAGCAGCCAAAGCTCGCTATAACTCGAGTTTGTTTATTTAAGTCGCTGCAAAGTACATCTTCTGTGATTCCGCTAGATCTTTAGTGTACTCCCACCTCTATGATCTGTGACATCACGATTCATCGGTGACGTCACGAATAGAGGTAAGGAGAGCTTATGATGGAGGAAACTGTGACGTCACAATTTTTTACCCCCTTCCTTGACATGCAGATGGCGTAATTGTCAGTTCCCTATTTCCCTAGGAATCTCCTGGTCTAGACAGGGTCGAAGCAATCCCACACTCTTACGCTTTGTTCTGGTCCACGACCATTGTGACGCTCCCATACGTGGAGAAAGGGGACGAAAAGCATGCTACAAATTTCACTATTTTACCTCTACCCCAACGGCTTTTGAGTCGGTGTCTGCGGTTTTTTAGGCTCTCCTTTCTGTCTGATTCTACCCCTTTTTTTCCCTAACCAGTCTAAGGGGAATTCTATGTTTGGATTTAGTCAACCAACAATCTATTCTAAGATGGAACCGTCAAAATCTTCATGCGAAAGAGTACGTGAGCATTGAATTAAAAAAAATAAATAAATAACGGGACGTTTTAATTCCCAAGAAGTGACTAACAAAATGTAAACTAAGTAAACGCTTCTAATAAACAAGTTTTGTTGACACTCGAGAGATACATGATATCATTTTTGATTTATATAAGCTGATTTAATAACAGTATATAAGATATAAATTTTTTAGCCTCCCTTCAGCATATACATAAACAAGGATCTAAAATTGTTCGTTATTCAAGAAAGGATTAATAAAAAGAATGGCCAACTCTAGAGTATTATTACAAGAAAAAATGAAAATCCGAAACGGATTTGACGCCTTTAATGACGGTGAAGAATCAATGAGTTTGACAAGCCACGACACAGAAGGCCTGCTGGGACAGTGACACTAGCAAATCAAATGTCAAATAAACAAATGACTCAATAAAATGTTTTATTTTTACTTCTGTTTAGATAATATATATCATTTTTTATTAGTATATTTATTTTTAAGGTTTTTCTTTTTTTCCGTATAAATTGGGAATCAATTTGGACTGGTGAACCTTCAATTCAAAACAAATATCTGTGGAACGTAAATAAATATTATGGGATGTTTTAAGGCTATCTTATTACTTTGCATTACTTTCCTTCCCGCTAGTAAAAGGAAGAGACGACGATCTTCGAAAATTTTTATTAATTGGAATTCCCATATCTAGATTGAAATAAATAAAAAGAGAAGAGAAAATTCCTAATGGATTTTTAAACTACTATTAAATAGGGATGTCCTTCTGAACTGTGTAGGAGTTAGTGGTTCATAAAAAAGATGTGAAATTGAAGACGACATTGGTGGGATTTTTTTTAGAGGGGTTTGTGTATATTTTGAAAACGACGGGGCTACTCAACTTTAAGCTATCGATGTTTAGATATCAGTCTTTGTCCCTATATAAGGATCTATATTCGGTGAATTAAGTATATGTTTATCGTTTGTGTAGTGTACACTCACTCCATTATTTCTTTAATGTAAGATAAGTAAATAAACATCTGTTGAGATAACGTTTAGAAAACGGATGTTTAAGTAACGCTTTCGTTTCAAAACCGAGTTCAAGATTAAACACTCCTAAAGTCATCAAATGTTTAGCTTATTTCGTATCCTATTCTTAAAACTTAATTTTCTTTTTATTTTCTTCGGAATTTTTCTCAGAGAAAAAGTTTTCCAAAATCGAACAGAACTTCAGTAGTGTGTTCAAGTGTATAAAGAAAATATACAAGAGACGGCACAACGGAAAAATGCTCACATCCATCTTACCCATCGACGGCCTCTCTTATAAGCGAGACCCCTTTGCTATCTAATTCCTTCCTGGCTGCTCTCTCCACTTATGGGCCTCTGTCTGTCTCCACAAGTTGTAATGTGAATATGAAGTTATGTGTAGGCTTATATTTTTAAGACCTTTTCTGCCATTTACAACACTATAAACTGTCTGTAATATTTTTCTAATTTTGCTGTATAAAGTTACATTGTGCAGAATTCTTTAGAACTATACACTATAAATTCAATTAATTTGATAATTTAATTTTTGCTTTCCTAGTAAATAAACTAGAAACTTTTGTTTATTTTATTCCTTGCTTTTTAACTAAATAACATTTTGAACTTCCACTAATAGATAATAATTAGGTTTTTTAATCTCATTGTGTTTAACTTCAAAAATTTACAGCTGTATAAAATTGACCAAGTTTTACCTTATTATTATTCTTTCTTTTATTTATCTAAGCAATTCCGATGTCATTTTCTTTATAAAAACAGTTCAGTTTTTTACTCTGTATTTTTCTAGACACGCGATGGAGCCTACATGTTCATCGTCTTTTGTAAATATTCTTAAATTTAACAAGCTTAAAAAGATCTAAAGATTGTTAGCTAACTACCTGAATATAAATTCTAGATAAATTTTCAACATTTTGTCTATGTTAGGCCTAAATTAAATCAAATTAAACAAACTATTGAGTTATTCTGTTAACATGTTTACAAATTTATTAAACATAGCTTCATAAATCTTGTAATTATATTGTATGTAGGCCTAAATGCTTTATAATAAAAGTATACGATATTTTGGAGTAAGAAATGAAATTATTATGAATAAGAAACTAATTAGTTTTTAATTTATACACAAAATAAAATCTATTAACTTATTGATTTATACATAGAACTTCAGCATAATTTGTCTAAATTATATCTGTATACATTTATATATGAATAAGATTTATAGGATAACAAAAGATTTTCTACTTATAAACGATGGAAAACTTTATNTTATTTTTTCAAATAAAAATAATCTTTTATAATTTTCAATTTAAAAATCAGTTCTCATTGATTTTAAAACTAATATTTATGATTACTCTTTAAATTATTTCAAATCGTTATATAATTGAAAGTATATATTAAAGTTTAAATTTTCGTGTAAACTTATCCGTTAGATCTAATTTTTGATAAGTCTATGCTAATCATAGTTCTACTTCTTAAAATAGAATAGGAAGTAGACTACTACTTGAACTGCGATAACAGCCACAAGAAAAGAATGAGTATCTAATTAATGTAAACAATAAAAATCAATTCAGGTGGTTTATTGGAGCCTAAACGGTTTTAATGATTTTATAGATTTTTGTTCAGTTTTTCCCTACTGGTAAATTGGCATTAAATAAATCATTTTATAACAAAGTGACTATTGTATTTAAGCTTGACTTATTTAACCTGTTAAAATTTTTAACCATATCTAATTGCGATAAAAATTTTGTATTAATACAGTAGTTTTATACAGTAGTGTATTGAATATATACATGACAAAAAAAAATGTTATGGAATGTTATTTAACAAAAATGATTTAAAGTCAAATTATAATTTATCTATATATTTATAAAATTAAAACAAAATGAAGCGTATAAAATATATAATATTTTAAAATTAACTTTAATTATAAATGTAATAGAAAATTAAAATAAATATGTGTAGACTTAAAATGCTCTTTCAACAGTGTAGTTAAATATACTGTATGTATAAAAACCACTTATTTAGCTTCTAAATCGCTTTTAACGTCAGTTAAATTGAGGCCAGCACCAATGAGTCTTCCCTAAATTCAGTCCGATTTAGGGAATTTACTGAATATTCATTTACTTTCACACTGTATTGCATACATAACCAATATAAAACATAATACTTATGTAAAGAATGATAGTTTGATTTAAATTGAAGATTATTTTTTTCTTTGTTTATTAAGTATTTTTAGTAGTATAATTTCATCTCACCAAACGATCAAGATTTCAAGCAGAAATTAATATTTTTAAACTCGAAAGCATCTCTATTTAACTGTGATTTTAGCTACGTAGAATTTCAAATCATGTAAAGGAATATAAAATAAGTTTAATTAAATAAAATGAATATAAGGTTATCAAATTTTCAATCCTTTTAATCATTCTTTTCCCTGAAAAATTCTTCGAAATGACAGTGATTAGAATTTAGGTTATTTTAGAATAATTAAAAAAATGATTTTATGCAAAAATATGAACNAATTAAACCATTTCTAAGTTTCTTTAGTAGGCCTATAAATTTTTAATATTTTAAATATTTTTAAAAATCTTTATTGAAATTATTACAATCTATTAAAGCTACTTCTTGATATTTTTAATTACAATAATATTATGATTCAAATTAGTTAAATCATCTATTGTTAATAAAATACATAAAAGATTCAAAAGTTGTTTTTTATAAATAAATTACATTACTTAATTTAGATCCAATGTAATATATAATTTATGAGATAGTTAATAAAAATGGTAAAGACTGTATATTATAGGTTAGGCTTTATGTTTAAAAAAAGTAAGCTATAAAAAGCTATAAAATATCCAAGTCAAAATTGTTAATTATACTTAGAATATCCAGAAAAACTCTATGTAATATTCTACATGTATCTAAGCATATATACGAATACAAATGTAAAAAGCTGCTCTAGATTATCCTGTAAAGCTTATTAAAAAATTATATTAAATCTTGGTATAATTTTTATGATGGTTATTTTAGAATAATTAAAAAAATGATTTTATGCAAAAATATAAACTGGTAAAACTATTAATCCTATATTTATATCAGTAGATATCACAAATATAACTTATATTCGTAAGAAATTAATTACATATAAAAGTTACTAAGGAATAAAGACTTCTAAACGCTAAAAACTAGGATAGATTAGACATTATATATCTATTGATGTTCAAATGATTAATACGTTAAAATGATGGTAAATATTAAAACTGTATAAAATTTACTGTATGAGGAAAGGTAAAATACAAAATAATAGGTTAAAATATTTCGAAAATAATTTTTTAAACTTTATTTATGAAAATAATAGACGAATTTAATGATAGTTAAATTTTGGATTTTAATGAGTCTGAGACAAATTACTGAGTAAGAATAAACAATTTTAAAATAAGATAATATTAAAACTCAGAAGATAATCCTACATGAATCCAGGAAAAAATGAAGCAAATATAAGATGATGCATTATGTTGTATTTATAACATAAGCACAGTATAAGATAATGTATAACAAATAGCTCTGATTTAACAACAAATAATGTTTTACGTAAAATGAAGCTTATATTAAACTTTTAAAAAATAAAAATTATGTTGTATAATAAACTGTAACAATATAATATAACAAATGATAATTTTATAATTGTTTTTCATTGTTATCTGTAATCATTTAAAATATGTTTTTATATTGATAAATTTAATTTTCATTATGTTTTGCCATTTTTTTGTTTTTAAATTATTTTTACAGCATCTAAACATTCGATAAATATAACTTCAACATCATCTATCATCTATCAGCATTACATCTTAACAACTTTTACATTCTTAGAATACTTTTTATATATGTTCTATATTTATGCGTTTTTAACACTATTAAATTTTTTCTAAATATTATATCTACGTAGTAATGTAATGAATCAACAGAGTTTAGACAGTTTTTATAATTTTCTTTTTTTAATTTTTCTATTGCATGACTAACGATGTTCAGTTCACTTTTTTAAAAATGATACGTAGTAATTCGTGGATAGGATCGACTATATTTGACTTAACCGAAACTGTTGTAAATCACTTTTACAATATTCATAATAACAAATCGACCATAAGATCACATTCAGGAAGCACATTTGAATTCAATAAGACAAGTCATAAATAAATAAAAAAGGAGAAAATTAATAATATTATAAAAATATAAGATCCGATCTTACTTTTAGGTGTGTATGTGTGTGTAACTTATATATATATAGGCCTATATATATGTGTGTGTGTATATATATATATATATTTATTTATTTATTTATTGAGCTGATAAATTTTAGAACTTATTAGAAATTTTATAGATGTCATTCGCTTTTAAATTCTGGTATCGTAACGTGATTTCCTGTGAAGATGAGGTCAAGATCCATTTAGGATGTTGTAGGTTGAAACAAACGTGACAATCCCTTCTCTCGAGCCAAAGGACAACCTACCTCCCTTAGGTGGACAATGTATATTTGAATGTGTGGGTGGAACGTAGATTACCCACCCTATCCAAGCCGCGTCAATCCCTTTTCATAGTTAACTGTGAAAATATTTATTTTTTAACTTATTTCTTCCGAAATGTAGTACGTAAGTTGATTATTACTGAATTATTTTGTAAAGATTATAAGATTACTAAATTTTCAATTAAGAAAGTTTCAGATACTATCTAAAATATTACAGAGCGATAATAGATTGTGTTTTTACAAATTAATAATATTATGTGTAGAATATATTATCATATTTTGTAGACAAACCAAGGCGACTGGTTTAAAAAAGCGAAACTAATATATATTTCATAGAATAGCTTGACGGTTTGTCGTTCCCTGTAATAGGGCCCAAGTGGAACGCATCCGCTGCATTCCTAGAAGGATCTGTTTTAGAGTTTATGTTTCTAGAACGTTTATAATATTGCGTGTTTATATAATATTCAAAGTCTAATAATTTTCATACGTTGTGGACATTTGAACATTTACTATCACTTTTAAGGAGGAAACTGTTTGAGTTTATAACCTGTCATCTTAGGAATCTTACTAGTGAATAAGTTTTAGAAAGAGGTCCCTGTAGGTCATTGGAACTCTACTTCAGAATCACGAACTTAAATCTTGGCCTCCTCGTGACCTCATTTTCTTGCTAGCACATGGCCTCATATGTATGATATATCTCTGTTAAAGAAGTTTGACAAAACCCAGAACGTTTGATTGAAAGAACATGCTTATAAAAAATTATGTTTATATTAGTTAAAATAAAGGCAGTCTGCTGAATAGTTCTTAAAGAACAGTGTTTTAAATATTACAAAAATGAATATAATAAAATTAGAATCAGAATTAAAATATAATATTCTGAACATGATATAAGAGAATGCACTAAATATAATAAATTATGTTTAGTTTTTTATAGAAAATTATACAAATAATCAAATAATAAGCCTGATATATGATTTGTAAAGTATATACTAAGTTCTAGTTTGTGAAGATAAGTCCCTGNTCAAAAGTTGTTTTTTATAAATAAATTACATTACTTAATTTAGATCCAATGTAATATATAATTTATGAGATAGTTAATAAAAATGGTAAAGACTGTATATTATAGGTTATGCTTTATGTTTAAAAAAAGTAAGCTATAAAAAGCTATAAAATATCCAAGTCAAAATTGTTAATTATACTTAGAATATCCAGAAAAACTCTATGTAATATTCTACATGTATCTAAGCATATATACGAATACAAATGTAAAAAGCTGCTCTAGATTATCCTGTAAAGCTTATTAAAAAATTATATTAAATCTTGGTATAATTTTTATGATGTGTTCGGAATATTTAATTTTTATTATATTTAAAAATTCAATGAAAATAATTCAAAATACATCTTTACAGAATATCTAAAGTTTCCAATATTCAAACATGGGCTAAATAATAAATAAATAAAAAGTTGAATTTTATAAAATCAAAAGATTTTCAGTTTAATTTAAAATTTTTTCCATTTAAAATTTCAAATAAAGTTAAAATCTACAAAATTTTGTATAAGAGTTTGTAACTAATAAAATTTTGAATTATAATATAAGTCCACTTAAAACCTTAAATCTGAAACTTTTCTGATTAAAAAAAATATATATATTTTTATATGTGTAAGTTTTTCTTCATAAGAAATTAAACAATTTTATTATCGATTGATATTTCTTGCTATTCATAAACAATGACTGATATTTTACTTCAAATAACATTTGGATGAAGCCAAATAAAATCGTAACATTCATCAGTTGGTGTAGTTATTATTTTTTTGGAAAGGCCGTAAAAATCTGTATTTTTGACATATGTACGAAGCTAACAAATTATTTGTTAATTTATATTAGAACATTTACATATTTCCATTAAAGAATATTAAAGGCACACAATTAAATTAAACCATTTCTAAGTTTCTTTAGTAGGCCTATAAATTTTTAATATTTTAAATATTTTTAAAAATCTTTATTGAAATTATTACAATCTATTAAAGCTACTTCTTGATATTTTTAATTACAATAAACTGGTAACAGTTGATTTAATGATTAAGATATCATAATCAGGCTGTTCCATTATTTTCTAATTACTTATGTTTTACCTGAAGTCAAAGCAAGTTTAACTTAATGCTAACACTCATTGAATAAGATATATTCTTTAGCTGTTGTAGCCGTTTGTCAGAAACTCATCAATCTCTTGATGAAAAATGATTCATCTTATGGAAAAAAATTGTAATTTCAATAAATTATTTTAAGATGACTAGATATGAACTCATATTTTAAAAATGATGCTTTACTTTGCTGTCGAAAATAGACCATGATTTTTATTTAAATTAAAACACTTAGTTATATGTCTTACAATATATATACAGTATGTGTATAACATTTTATGATATTTGGATAGAAATGTAATTCAAAGTAATTATGGTTGTCTAAGAAGTGTTTTAAAATATTATTCTTAACATTTACATTACATTCGTAGTGATACTTTAATTTTTGATAATGTATTATAAGTCTGTAATTATAAATAAATAAATAAATATATTTTATGTTTGAAACTTCTACTGGTAAATCTTATATGCGATTTCTTGATTTTCTATATACAGTCGACCCCCTATAACACTGTTGATTATTCCGTTTTATATGAATTCCATGTTGTACGAGTCACTTAGATTTTACAAATACGTGA
>NW_019385704.1:0-31884 GCF_000671375.1 Centruroides sculpturatus | reverse complement strand
ATAATAATAATAATAATAATAATAATACTTCTAGAATTTCTATTATTACTGTTTTTTTTTTCTAATGACGAAAGGTTAAAATATTAAAATCAATTTTTAACGAGGATAAATGAAAACAGGCTCGATATTTTCAAATTCATAAATCTATAAAAGGAATTAACAACCGCTTATTTAATAAATAACCTTCTCATTAACTAATTATACGATAAACATAAAATTTTCGACGTTCAATTGATTCGAATGTGCATTAAAACGATAAGGTTAAGAGTATTTATCAAAAGGATTCGGTATTTTGAATCAATATTGACATTACTTTGTCAACTATAGATAGCAAACATTACAATACTTTACTTAAAGTATATCTTGTCTTTAAAAAAGATCTTAAAGTCGATATTAAGTTAAGAAACAAAACTAAAGACATCGTTAACCTTACTTAAAATCCAAAATATTCATTCTCCTCCATTACAATTATCGTTTCTTCATTTCATCTCACCCGTTAATTACTTCGTCTACATTTTTTTTTTTAATTCAAAAATATAAACAATTAATTAATCGTATCTTTACGAATTTATTAATACTCGTATCTTTATTAAAGAAAATAATACGTAAACAATAAACAATTCGATTAAATATTTTATTTTTTTTAGATATTTTTAACTCTAACCCTTTCCAAACAGCACAAATTATATTGGACCAATGCAGTATGATAATGACGAATGGCAACAATAGTAGAAAGCGGTTGATTGGACGGTTTACTCCAGGCAGCCGGAGAAAGATCGATTCGCATCTTTTCTCTTAGAATGTTGACGTCATGTTTGTATGTGACGTCTCGGAGTGGAATCACATGACGGAAGAGTTGACCAATCGGGATGGGGGCGAGACTGTTAAAGGTCTCTGAGGGATTGGTAAATTTTTTCTAGTTTTCTTTTATTCGATCGGACGACTCGAAGACATTGCTACGAATTGAAAATGTCTGTTTATCGAACAGAAATGGTTTTAAAGACGTTTAACTCCCTCGTAGCAGCTTACAAGAACAGTGTTCTATGCAGCGTGCATGGAGGCAAAATATATATATACTGTTTACAGAATATTTTATTTATTATCTTTCAATTTTAATTTACTCTTTATTTATTTCAATTGTTAGTATGTTTTTTTTTTCCTTCTTTTTGCTTCTTCCCCGACCAACAAAATTGATTTAATTTGTAAAGTCGTTATAATTTATTGTGAATAATGGTTTTGAGTTTTCTGTTCGGGAAATCTCCAAATGCAATTTTTATTTTCAATGGAAATTCGATTAAGTTTAAAAAAATAATAATACTATTTCAGATTTTTATGCAATAACTATTTTGAAATGATGTTTAAATATTTTACTGATTCGAGAATATTTAAATGAAATAAATTTCGTGTTCCATAAATATAAGACATTCTGGCAGCAAAAACTTATATTAAATTATTGAATATTTTTAATTATAAAAATCGCTTTTAATTTTTACTTTACGTATACAATTTATTATTATTTTAATGTATGTATGAAGCCTATGTATATACGCTACGTGTGTTTGTATATTTGTAAAAATTATATTAATAAGAATTATTAAACTTTATTATATAAAGCAAAATTATTTATAGCGCTTTGTATAAATATTTTTATGTTAAAAACATCTGTTTTTTTTTCTAAAATACAATTATAAATGATTACATATGAATATATAATTAGCCTATGATCTGGTGAATTTTGATTCCATGCAACTAATAATTAGAAAGTCTAATCAGTCTTTTTAATTAAAGAGAAATCAGCTAAATCGAAAATTTTTATACGCCTCAAAATTCATATAATGTGTAATTTGCATAATTTTTTCATGAATAAGATATACATTACATATATGCTCTTAATTAATTTTCCAATTGAAATATTATTTAAAATAAAGCCTAAATTCGTTTAAAGTTTTTATAAATTTTATAATTTAACATGATTCATTTTTAAAGCAATTTTTAATTAAAAATATAAATTTTATCATATCTACACACGTAGGCCTATAGACTATGTGTATGTGTATTTTATAGATAACATACTTTTCACACACTTTTTCATTAAAAAAATAAATTTTATTTTTAATTTTTTGATGAAGTTACATAACAAACAAATTTAGTTTTAACTGTAAACGCTTCTTCTTCTGTAATATTTGTCAATAACTGTAAAAAATAATACGAATATTCATGTACTTGTACACTTACATATTATAAAGTATTAAATAAGTATAGAAAACATAGGCTATAGGCCTATGTTTTGAGTTTTATTAAATAAAATATTTATATTATTTTTATATTTTTAAACAATTTAAAGTCTTTATTTTAAAGGAGAAAAAATTAAATTTATAAAATATGTTAAAAATTAACCAATAATTAAAAATATAACGTCATATATATTTGAGATTTAGGTTCTTTCTGCTTAAATCTTATAATTTAAACAAATTACAATAGGTTTATTACACAATTCTAACTTAAATATTAGAATATTTTTTAAAATTTTAAACTTACATATTCCATATTTCTAATCAAATAATTATATATTAAGAAAAATAATATATCAAATCAAAACTTCTATATGTAAAAAATGCATTTAAGAAGAAAGTAAAAACTTTAGAAAATAAAATTAACAATTAGATCTTTAATTCTAAACCTATGAAAATTTCATTTAATGTCAAGTGTAGTCAGTCTCATAGGAGCAGATTTCCCGAATAATTCTAATTAATTCCAAAGAAACTAACTTAAAAATTGAACATTTAAGAGACCTGAAAATTATACAATTAAATATTTAGTAAATTATAAGTTTTAACCATTCGAATAAAGAAGTTATAGCTTAGTGACATTCTACGTAATGAAAAATTCATGTTCTTATAGCTAAAAATATTTATAAAATAATCGAAATGCAATATTTATGTCGATCATCACTGATATATAGCGTAACATTTCTTTATAATTTTGTAACAACGTTAACAATGTATTATTTAATTCAGTTAAAGTAAATTTCACTTTAATTACAGATACTAAAATAATCCTATTTCTTAATGATTAAAAATTCTAAATGATCTCAAAATTTTTTTTTATAGAACCGCATTGAAACAAAGAAGTCAAAAATAACAATATCTGTTAAGATTGTTTCAGAAATTAATTAAGACAACTAAAGAAAATTTACAAACAAAACATTACCTTCTTTAAGTTAAATATTTATACAAGATGTATATAAAATGAAAATAGCATTACAATTAAACAGAAGCTGAGGCCTATAATTTACTTTAAGTTATAATTTGTTATGGTATAAAATATATTATCATTTTGGCTTTGAAATACACAAGTTAATTTAAAAATAGGTGCTAAAATAGAATTCATATATAATTATGAAATAAGCAAGTTAAGGAGAAAGAATAGCAATCGTAACACTTTCAAAATAGCCGTGAAGTAAATTGCCAATGCAAAAATAACTATTAAATACCCTAAAAATTTTGTATAAAAATGGAATAAAAGCAAAAATATCCTTAAAATTTTACTTAAACAAATAAAAACTTAATGTAAATTTGACAAAATTGTGTGGCTGTATTATTAATAAACAAATAGCATTCAAAGTATAAGCTGAAAGGTAGGTTATACTTTTGGAGTTAAGTTAATTCTTTTTGGCAAAAATATTCAAGCATATACAAAGTTTTCAATAAAACAAGAAAATCATGCAAAAATTTGTCAAATTATCAATTAAGTTTAAAATTTAATAAAAGGATATTTAACGAGTATATAAAGATATAAATGTAATGTAATATGAATTTGACCAATATTATATTAATATTGTCAGTAAAGTGATTTTGGCATTTTTATTATTTGTGTCTTCATTATTAGATTTTTACACCGATAAATTAAATAAACACGTTTTTTAACCTACTGATTTAACAGCTCATTAAGAATTTAAACAATTATCACTTAATATATTTACACAAGACTAGAAAGACCAAAATGAAAATGAAGTAATTTAAAAAAAAGAAGCTTTTATTCTAACATGATTTCATTATCATATATGAAAACAAATTTTATTTTCGTTAGAATTTAAATTTTCAAGCAAAAGATATGCATTTTAAATGAACGTATTTAAAATAATTCAACATTAGATCTGTAAGGAACTTGCTCCTACACTATAATCCGTGATATAAAGTAATTTTCCGAAAGTTTTCTCATAAACAAAGAAAAAATTTTAACAAATTCAGCTTTACTGATGCAAAGTTTTGTTGTATATAAAATAATAATTGAAAAAGTAAATTATACATAAATGTTTAATTCACAAAAAAATAATAGAACCAGATTTTGATTTTTTTAAATTTAAAGCGTGATCAGATACACAAAAATAAACTGTAAATTATGTAATTTATTAAAAAAATATATTATAATCTATTTAGTAAATTCATTTTGCAACTATTTTTAATTTTAAATTTCGACTCTGAAGTTTCGTGCTTGTATCTAAATTTTTTAAAGTGGTGTAATAGATTATTGTTAACCGCAAATGATTTATGTGTTTACGTGTTTCAAATAAAAATAAACGAAACAAGGAAATTATATAAGTAATATGTCCTAAGGTTGTGATTTTCTTCTAGTCTGTGTCACGATAAGGACTTAACGACGTGTCCTAAGTCCTTTATCGTGTCACCATCGGGTCAACAGGAGAATGTGTGTACGTGATATAGATGTTGTCTTAAGCATAGATCCCGCTGATTGTTTGTTAAGTAGAAAGACAAACTCGTTCGAACAGTTGTCATCAACTTATTAAAGACTAACTTGTCTTAATAAGACTCGATCTCCATTTCTTAAGCTTTACAGAAACGAAAGTAGAAAGTTAAATTCTTATATTTATAAAATATTATATAAGCCAAGCCATGTTTACTATACAGCATAAGCTATACGTAATAATAATTCAAAAATTAAATTAAAATGAATAAGTTTAAAAACTTAGCTTAATAATTAAGTCAATTATTCAATCACTAGAGCATAAAATAATATTTTACGCTTCATCAACTGAATTTGAAGCATACTTTTTTTTATGTTATCCTGTAGACAATAAAGGAAGAAAGCGTTGCTTTATTTTAAAGCATGTTTAAATTCGCATTTGTCTAAAAAGTATTGAAAATGAATATAAATGAAAACTGAATAAAATAGTGATAATTAAAATATAGAAATAAAAAATTTTAAGCGATAAAAGATACAAAAGAATTAAAATAAGAAAAATTCGAACGAAATACAAAATAGAATGACTATTTTGCATTATAATATAATTTTTACATTGCTAATTAATCTAAACAGATTTTTTTCCCTCCTTATATTCTATGTTTTTCATATTTATCTTCGTTTTACATTCTTCTCTTGTCAGCATTACTTTACTTTAGCAAATCAACCATGCATGCAATGGTAACTTCATCTTTATTTTAAAAATTCAGTAATTGAAATGTTAAAGAATTGTTCACGAAAAATGCTAATTGCTCATTTATTTATACAAGTTTTTTATTTCCTTCCTTTTTTTTTTCATTTTCACTTCATGTTTCGTGGGATAGAACTTATTTTACATTTTATAGAAAATCTAAACTAAAAAAAAACACATACAAATAAATCTTAAAATTGCCAAATAAACTAATTAAACTTCGTATTTTTTAGTATAGAAATTTTATTATCGATAAATTTAAAACGTCAATTGTAAATAGAATAAAACGGAGATTCATATTTAGTGTTTATCATAGCCTTGTTCAAAAAATCATATTATATTTATTTAAGCTAAGTTCTTTAAGAGCAATTTATTATTTTCATAAACTTATTAAAATAGATTAGTTTCAAAATAAACAATTAATTTATTCAATGCGTTTGTTATTCTTTATTTTAAAAAATTATACAAGGCGATGCCAATTAGGCAAAATGAGCCTCCCCACAAACAATAGAAATACCCCAAAACAAAAACGAGAATAAAAGCCGAATGATAATAATAAACATGTAATGAAAATAGAAATACAATGAAGTTGGTACATTGTCGAATTTTTCACAGTTATATATGTTTAAAAAGAGCTTATAGTTTACTAAGTTAAATTTTTCACTGTAAATTATAACTTTACTTCAAAACGAAGTCATAATATTCTTGTTTAAAAATATATATGTATATAAATAAAGAATGAATGAGCTTTTACTTATATTTTATTGTAAAATAAATAGGCCTAACAACATACATTTTTATCTTACATTGATCTAGATTAGGCTGGATAGAATTCTTACTTTGAAATTAGTAACCAACTTCATAATGAGCTAATCTCAGTATTTTTATTTAATAATGAGACAACTTCAGAGGTTCACTCGAAATAAAAACTCAAAATTTCAGACTCAATTAAAAAATATCTCTATTTTTATATTAGAATAAACTGAATTGAAATTTTAGAAATGAATAGTTTAACTCCAGAATTTTTATCTAAAAATAAAATAATCTTAAAATACCTGCTTATCTTTAAATTATATTTTACTTAAGGTAAAACTATCAATTTTTCTTTTAATTTATAAACTCTCATGTACAAATTTAAATAATTTTTAGAAAAAAGCTATTGTGATTCTTATTTATTTCAAATTTAATATATGCTTAAAACTGTTTTATTTATTTATTTATTTTAGAATTAAATATTGTTGTTTATAAATGAATTTTTGCATAATTTATTTTACATTAAAAATATACATATTAATTGTTTGAAATACAGTATCTCATTTTTACTGATTATCATACAAAAATATAGTTAACAATTAATAATTCAAATCTATCTTAATAAGAAATTTTGAAAATATTATAAATAAAATTTCGTATTATTGAACTGGTATGAAATTGCAGTCAAATATAATCAAAAACTAAGTTATACAATGTTAAAATTATCATACAGATAGCCTTACATAGGATTCACTTTCATAGATATAACGCATCTACATTTCATATTTTCATGTCTTGTAATATATGTAATGAATTCTAATAATTATCTATTCTAAAATTTACCTAATATAATAAATTAAAAGTGTGAATTATTTAATTTCTATTTACAAGACATAAATAATTTTAAATAAGACTATAAATAATTTTAGTAAGCTGACAATCTATAGTTTCTTATTGCAAAATGATCAAATTCGAAGTTTAGATCTTTCCTAAATTATAAAATAAACTCAGATAAGACTGTTTTATGTCATTACTTTTATTATAATTATTTAAATAACTTTATAAATATTGATATTTAAAGACAGACTTTTAAATTTAACTAAAATTGGAATAATAATTTACTAAAACTTTTCTTGCTATTTATTGATAAGTACAGTACTGTTTTATTATATGTATTGAGCAAAATTTTTACACAATATTTCTTTGTAAATTATAGGCATTGCAAAATAACATTTTAAAATTTAGAATGAATAACCACATAAGAAATTAAAGTCTAATAATAATAATAATAAATCTATTTATACCTTTTACTAATGTAAACATTTACTTTAAAAAAAATCAAATTTATTATATTTTAATGTAAACTAAAAATGTAATTAAAACTATTATAGATGTATTTCAAAAATGAATATGTATTTAACATTTGATATTCTCTCTTGAAACTGAGTTAAAAATCTGTCAGCATTCCCATTTGCCATAGCTTAATTGTTTGTTTTACTGGCGAAGATATCGAATGACTTGTCTGGACAAACAATTTACAAGAATATAAACGTTTCTATGCAGTATACAAAATAAAAGGATAAATTCAAACTTAAACTTCGATCATAAGTTATAGCTAAACAAATGATGCATAAATAAAATAATATTCAGAAATAAAGGATGTTAAAATATATCTACAGTGCCATTGAATTATTCATATTTTTTTTTTTCTACGTTAGTTCTAATTTATTAGATTTTTTTTTTATAAAAACAGATAAATTTAAAAAATGGCAGTGTATAAAATTAATCAAGCTAATTCCTCTGGGCTACTAGCTTAGTTAAAGAATGGATGTGGACCAATTATTAATGTCCTTGAGTTAAGAATAATGTTAAAATTAGACTCAACGTTAACTAAACTCATCATTTCTTTTCTTTTTTTAAGTCAAAAGAAATTTAGCTACTAAAGCATAAATGTGCATGATTCCACCTGTTATGCAGAATGACAACTACGAGTTATATGAAACGTCACGGATGTTACAAAACACATGGTGTAACCTGATATGTAATTCTCTATGTTGCACAAGTATCATTTGAAGAAACAACAATATTGTTTCTTGCACAGCCTGTTTCTTTTCACGCTAACTTGAAAATTTATTGGCCTATCCCGTGACATAAAAGTCGCAACTGTCGACATTGAGGCCAAGTCTATTATTATTAAGTGTCTCTCTCTTGTAAACAACAATTAATGATACCCTGTTAACTGGTTTCTGTGAGGTCGCTTTTGTATTTTAATTTGCATTTTTTAATTGAAATTAGTAATTAGTTGATTAATACCAACATAAATTATAGGCTAAATTTCATGCTATATTTATTACTCGACAGGCTTATAAGTCAGAAAATTCTAATCAAAGACCAGTTAAACAAAAATTTGCTCATTATAGACTATATTTCCTAATTTTTTTTAAATAATAATTACTATTATTTAAGTACTATTTTACAATTTATAAGAAATTTAGTCATACGCAGGATTAAATGATGATATAAAATTCATTAGAAATAAATAAATAAATGCACAACTAAATACAAACTCAAAAACTCTTGAATTTTGTCATGTTTTATATATTGATACATTGACACAACCAGGAATTAAGTTTGATAAGGTCTAACAAATAAACTTAAATTAAAGTAGTTATACAAGTATAAGTTCTTATATTTTCTTAACAGAAACATCAAAATAACAAAAAATTGCAGATTTAAATTAAAATTGATAAAAAGAAAATTCAGTTTTTATAATTTTTTTTATTATAATTATTCTTTCTTGAGCTTATGGTCCCTTAGCCTTTCTCGCTATGCTAGAATAAGGAAAAATTTTCCATATAAACGGAAGAAATATTATTTTATCAAAACATTAAAGCAACATTTAAATATTTATTAATGTTTTTTAATCAAAATCAAAAGATTGGAGTATTTAGATCGTTTGAAGTTTTCTTTAAGTTCCTATTTAAATCATAATTTATCCTAATTTTAAACATACTTTTTCTGTTTATAACAATTATAAGATTCTACAGTTACAAATGTTAAAAGGGTTTGGTATTTTCTGCAATAAGATATATATATTAGGTCTAAATTTAAAATTTTGTATCTAATAATAACTCAAGTCAAAAAAATCAGTTACTGACAAATTTATCAAAATTTAGAAAACCAGAACCAAATTTCAGTTCTTTTTTAATCAAAAACAATTTTTACTTTGATTAAAATCTCCAATCTCTTTAAAAATAATATTAAAAAAAGCCTATTATTAAAGATAACGTCATTAGATTAGTCTAAACTTATTCATTTAATAATATAAAATTCGATGTTAATAATTTATTTTTAGTGTCTTGTATAAACAGGACAGAATTAAAATGTAGTTTTTTTAGACTTATAAATTCAAATTTTTGCATTAAATTGAATTTTATTATTGATTATAGACTATATGTAGCATAATTTACATATCGCTCGATTATAATATGAAAAAAATAGTGATGTATATCAGAATAATTTTAATACACAGATGTAAAATTAACAATTATGTTTATTTATGGCCTATAGAAAAATTGAATATTAATCTTAAGTTAGTTATAGAAAATTTAGCCTACTGACATTTAAACTACAGACAAAAAAAAAACTGTTCTATAATAGGTATGAGTTGATGATGGATATAAAATATATATTTTCGAATAAAAATTAATGTTATTAAGCGGAGATTTTTCTCTAAAATAAAAATTATCTTCGATCATTGAGATTTTTAGATTGTTACAGGGCCACACCCCACTATTGAGATATATCCTATGCATTCCATCAAGTAAGGAGTAGCCTATACTACATTAATGCATCACATCCTCCATCATTTCTCTTTGATTAAAATTTATTATCTGCTTCTAACATGAAATTTTTTTTTACAATTAAAAGAAACTTAATTCTTAAAAGTTTTAAAATTGCCTTTTTTTAAGCTCGTAAAAATATATAATTTTATCATAATCGCGTTTAATGATACATCGGCTTTGATTTTGGCCTGCAACAATTTTTATCTAACAAGTTTTGATGGCAAAAATATTAGGTTATTCCTTCTTAAAGGGCACTATTATAAGTTTAAAAGGAAATGCAATAAATAAATAAAAATGTATTTAATTTATTAAATTATTATTATTATTATTTTTATTTTTTACTGTTTTCTAAATTGATAAACTACTTATTACAGGACATAGAATTTTTTCCTTAACTAATATATAATAAAATAAAAATGAGTTTTACTTAACCCGAGATAGATTTAATCAGGTAATTTTAACAAAATCCTGAATATTTTATTTTTATTTTATTCAATTAAATTTATCGGCTTAAAAAATTTGTTGAACAGGCCTATATAATGTTTATATAGCCTTATAATATAGGATAAGTTTTCTTATTTTTTGATTATTTTAAATAATAAATTAAGTTTTAAATATTTACAGTAATATTTACTGTTTTTGAAAATATAAATATTCTATAGTTTCAACTAAGTAATATTTTTCAATTTTATCTTCTACATTACTAATATTTAGATGGTATTGATCAATAAAATCGGTTTATGCATACAACGACTCCCTAAAGAAGACTAGAAGAATGCTATAAATATTCCGGATTGACAGCAACTTATTTCATTAGTATTGATACAGATAGTAAACGATTTTATTACTCGGATGGAATAGTAGTTCTAAACAATACAAATCCTTTCGACGCCATCTTTATGATGAATTAATAACACTCTTTGCCTAATTTTTATTTTTAAAAATAAAACTAAACTCGAATAAAATTTGATTAAAAGTTTTAAGGAAGATTTTTATAATCTTTAAAGGATAATATATTTTGTAATGAATAAAAGTCCATTTTTTTTATTTGTTTAAAACGAATTCTTTAAACATATCTCTTTTCAAAACATCAAATTTAAAAGTAGGCCTATAAGTGATGCCAAAAATAGCTTAAAAGTCCAGAACGTTTGGAGATAATTTTGATAGTTATAGATATAAATTTGAATATATACATATATTTTCTTTTTTAGTCTCCAGGACTTGATAGTCTATAAATAAGTTGCGAATCAAACATTTGCGTAAAAAATATATGTTTATAGAAGAAAGTTAGATTTAAAAAAAAAAAAAAAAACTATTACCAATAAGTAGTGATGATGCAGACTCAGACAGACGATTCTATTGCCTAACCCTTTGAGATCTACATTGATATGATGAGTCAGCAATGAACCAATGCTGGTATAGAAAAGGGTTTACAGACCAACAGCCATGACTCAGCGAGAGTCTGATCGATACATTCAAAGGGGTTTGCTTTTTTTCCCCACATAATATGCGTATTGTACATAAAGGAGTGAATAGACAGTTGCAACCCTTCCATGTAGCCATGGGCCTCACTGTCTGGCTTGGGGAGTGGAGAGAGAGAGAGAGAGAGAAGGGGGGAAAAGATAAAAAAAATCGTCTGGATTTTCTACCTGAATATTTTGAAATTATGTTTTTTTATATTTAAGATAATCAAATTACTTCTATCTAACCTAGCTAATTTGTTTATATTATCCGTACGATTGGGTACAATTTTAACAATCGCGTTTTACTATATCAAATCTCGATGGTATTGTTTACCTTAACAGTTTGGTACGTGGAAGCTTTAAAGGTTTTTCTAATAAATTATTAATAAATAGTCAAATTTTCTAGTTGAAATTTTTTATTATTATTGTTACTGTTTCATAATTTATAGAATAATTAGTGAAGAATAAACAATGATGAACAGGAAACGTCGTAACGGCTTCTTGAAACGAAGAGGAGAAGGATGCTACATTTTTATTTATTTATTTTTTTTGGTTATTTTTTTTAGTTAGAACTTACATTTTAAATGAAGTTTAAGTGACCCTTTGTAATCTCCATTGAAAAATACGGCGAAATTAAGAAGTAAATCCTGCGATTATATTCAAACATATTATATAAGCTCATTTTTAGTTTTGGAATTATCCTTTCACTAATTTCTGAAGGGAACTTTTCAATTAAAAAGATCAAACTGTTCCGAGATAACTATCTGCTTTCTTAGAATTATATAATAGGAAAAGGGATAGACAAGAGACCGAAAAGAATGTAACCGGTTGCTATTAAGAGACCTTTTCACAATAGACAACTGTTAAATAGACATAAAAATCCTACTTTAAATACAATAGTTACGATTAGGAAAGTAACGCCTTCCAATTATGGCATCAATTTTAAAACGTTTGCAAACGCCTTGTTTTTCCCAGAAGTAGCATCGTTGTTACTTTCTTTTCTTATTAAAGACGTTAGAGCTGCTGATTGTATTCAATTTGTAAAGAAATTATCAGAAACCGCAATTAATTTGTTACTGAAAATATTAGTTAAATAGTAATTAAATCTCTTGTTTTTACTTTTCTTTCTACTGTTCTGCCAACTGAAATAATTCATAAGTTGTAGTAGGTCACTTTGTTTGATCAAAATCGAAAATTTATATATATAGATATAGATTTCTAGTTGTTCTGTTATTTTACTGTAGGAATATTTGAATATGTTTACATTTTTAGCATGGTAAACACACATCTTTTTTTCAGGTCGATACCTAGAATTCTAGTTATTAATATCACGGTATTTACAATTTGATTAATCTATTATATTGCTTTTATTTTTCTTAAATATACTACTTAATAGATATTTGGTAATTCATTTTTCATATTATAACCAGTTCTGAAGATAAATTATAGATTAGTACTTCATGCCAATACTAATCTAATGTCTATATTACTCAGTTAAGGCTATCTACGAATGATAGTCAGTAGCTGAGTATCTATGTAACGGGTTAAAGTTAGTTTTCCGAGTAAAACAAACAAGAAAAGCTCAATAATTCACAGGCCAAAATAATAAATTAGAGATTTTTCTATTACTTTTGCAAGAAACAACCTACTATGATCCATAAACAACATACTTTTGTAAATCAGAAAGTATTTTTCGAACTCCTACGTTATAAACTTGGCTAAAAATGTCTAGATAATATAAACTGCCATTGAAAAGAACTTAACTAAATTGCAGACAACAAAAGACTATTGAAACAAAAAGTATTTAAAAAAATCTATACAACATAACCTTTCCAATGATTTGTAAGCCTGTCATTTTTAGAATTTTTAGTCATATCGATCGCATATAACTGAAGCGCATGTTGTATTTCAACCTAGGATTGTAATAGAAGAAAATTATCTGTAATTCCATCACAGAGTTATGGAACAAATGCATTAGGAGACATATAAAGGACACAGAACATGTTTAATGATAAGAATGAATGGACGAACTGATGTTCAACAGAACAATTTCTTAAGTCTCTTTAAAATAATACTCCAGAAAAATAGATTTATATAACAAGCTTCATAATTTGTATAATCCAAAACTTAAATTTGTTTATAACCGATCCTATTATAAGAAAGTCCATTCGACAATTCGTAATAAGCCTAACATTACCCAACAGGAAATTCTAACAACTTAAAATTAGGACTATTCTAGTTTAAAATTAGTACTGTTCTAGTTTAAAATTACTAATAGCAGAGATAAAATTTCAAAAATTGTTAATTACTTACCCGGTTCGATAACTCGTAATACACTTGGAGATAGAAGAAAATCCTATTGGAGATCGGCCTGTATATGGTAAAAGTGCCATCGATGTGAATATGATGTTAAATATTTTTAGATTTAACTCAAATCTTATGTATGTAAGAATTAAGAGACCATATTTAAAACATATATATATCTAATTAAAGTGTAATGTTAATTTTTATACTTGATATTTCTTTAGAACTAGATGCTTTTTTATCCAAAGACATATTGGTTCTTTGATATCAATATTCATGACCATTTTGTAACTTTTCAGAATATTGTTTTGTTAATTTTAAGGCTATATGTTGCCTTTTAAAAACTACATCCAAAAAATTTAGATTTAAAACCAGCAAACCATTATTATGAATCCAATTTTAATTTTATATTAGAGGAATTTGTATATTAAAAATGGGCGAATTTTAACGAAGAATAGGCCAACATATTAAAATATATTACTGCAAAAAGAAAAAAGACGAACGTATCCATGGATCAAATACGAATTTGATAGGATCCAATGTGGATACATGAGGAGATTGGATGATTTTATGAGTCATTGAACTCTGTAAACATTACAGATGTACTATTCTTACATTAAAACATTGTTGAAACTATCACGAATTGCTCGAAAATGGCGCCATATTCAAGTTGTAAATGAAGGGAAAAAATCTTGAAGGGTTTTTCTTTGGAATTTTGAATTATCCGAGTGCGTTTCTATCGTTATAAATCATTTCTTAATTATTAAAAATAAATAAAAAATTGAAAAAGATATAAAAATTTTCCACTTCAATCTTTTCATAACATCTCGTTATTTATAGACCAAAATTCTCAATGTAATAATACCGCAATAGGCGTGTAAAGTAAAAAAAAAATTGATTTATTGAAATTTTATTGCAAAACTTAAAATTTAATCAAATGGGGGAAAGTATAAACTAAAATGATTAATACGCATATCATTAATAACTTTCGGAAGAAATCATCAAAAAAATAGTTTGATTATTCGACTGTATCTATGCCGTAAAACTCTATACTTTTACATAAAAACTTTACCACTTTCCAAAAGGGCAATTAATTGTGTTTTACTGTCGATACGATAAAGACGAATTCTTTCTAAAATTAAATAAAGAAATAATGAAAATAAATTGACAACGATAAGAAAATATGTATTAATATGTATTTTTTTCCACGATTATAACAAGTGTACAGTACAATTTGATATTTTTATCAACTAGAATATATAAATTTGTGATATGTTTAATGTAAAGAAATTCATTTTAATTAAAAAAATCTCTGGTAGGCCTACATGTTCTTTCCCCTTTCTTTTTTTTTTTACAAAGTTGAAATGACTTGATCTAATTTCGGAAATTCTTGTGGATGTTTAAAATTTTTATTATAAAATTAAATAAAACTAAGTTATACATTGATATTTTATTGCTAATTTTGGTGTTCACGTCTTGGTTCTAAAACTAGCAACGTAAGATTTTTCTGTAATAAATTTTAACCAATATTCATCTTAAGTCTAGTATCACGTTAGAAGCTGGATACGTTAATAGAATTGGTACTATAAATTTAATAAAATTATGTTTTTGTGAACTGAAACTTAAAATAGAACACTGTTAATCAAGTTATTACTCAGTTTTATATTTAATTTCAAATGATGTAGGCCGAATTGACGAACACGTTTGTGTCGAGGCATTTCATAGGCATGTGTCAGGTAAGCCTATATAAAGTTAACGGATGCGGACATACATCCAAGTAATTGGTGTCAAGTGATTTACTTATAAAGATCTTTTCGAGAAATAGCTTGGAGGCGAACTTATCTATCGAAAATAAATATTCTCTAAAATTTAAATCGAAATTTTCATAAGAAACAGATAATCACGCGTCACAGATCTCATAGATTATATTCGATATGAATGACTTTCCCAAGCAAAAGGATTATTATATTCGCTTCGAGTTGATGTTTTTTTTATATATTTATTTATTTATTTTTTGGTACTGTATGTTTAACCTTTTGTTATTTTGTATGCATTTTATTAAAAATTGATATTCAATGTACGAAAAAATGTTGTTTGATATATCGTCTAATCTATTTTGTTAAATTTGAAGACACGATTCCTATAAATGGCTTTGTTAATTCTCAAAAATGATCATATAGTATTATTTATACGTGATGCAAAGATGTGTTTGTATTGCGTTTGGCTGAATAGAGTTTTTACTACGTTCGTGATGTGTGGTTACTCCTTTATACACCAACGTTCCATTGTAGCTGACGACGGACAAACCGCCGACAAGTGATAAAACTAATGTCAAAACCAAAGTTGTTTAAGAATAAAAATGTCGGTATCGATGGTGAAAATCAAAAAGTATTATTATATTTTATGAAAATATGTCTAGTTTCGCCTCGATTTACGTCGTAACTGATTATTTATGCAAAGTTTTGTGTATATTTTTGTTTATTGTAATTGAATATAACGAATATTACGCCACTTAAAATCTTTATTTATAAAATATTAATTATGTTGTAAAAATCATTCGATATATATTCGAGAGAATATAATCATTTCGACTAGGCCGACGATGTACACGTACAAAATGTGCTGTTTGGCCAAAGGGGTTAGAGTCCAACTTTTTTCTTATATATATAAAGATGTCAAAAAATCTTCCAGTTCAAGATTAGTGTTAGTGTTATGGCTTAACACTAACAGTATAACAAGATGTAGACTCGGCAGACGGCTGTCACCCTTTCCCGACACCCAACCATATGACGGAGAATGAGGGGAGAGAGAGGGTAGCAGACGCCATTGTTAAACCAGACAGACGCTGTCTGGATAGAGTTTTTTGCCACTGCACCCGTCGGTCAGGGGTGTTGGGGGAAAAGAAGCCAGACTAGCCGAGCGCCTATTAAAAAAAAAAAAAAAATACAGTTCCCCTGCTCCTCTGGTGCATGATTAATGAAGTACGCACCTTGCTTCAATCCTTTGCCCTCGGCGCGGAGCCCCTTGGGTTCCCGTCTGGGCCTGAAAGGGGATATAGACAGACAGGAAGTTAGCAGCAGCAGAAGCAGATATAGAGAGAATAAGGTGGACATGAGAAAAAGCTAAAAAAAAAGATCCCGCCAGCATCCGGTCCAGCTGCTAGCAACCCTTTCTCATGGCCACGGGCGCCATAACCGGTTGACTTATGATCCGTTCAATTTAATTAAGATCCGTTAGTAAGCATGCTCGTTTGAATACAAGACAGACAGAGAGCGATAGAGAAAGAAAGGATTTAGAAATCACCTGGTTAGTTGCGTAAGGGTGTCTTCTGTAGCTGACGACGGACAGAACCGCTCACTAGAGATAAGACTAACGAAATGACTCAAACGCCTTGATTTGGGTCAATGACATGATAATTGCTGTTGTACGCTGCCACCATTGGATGAGAGGCGCCAATTAACAGCAGTAATTTGCTCCAACCAATCAGGTGACGTCAACCTCCTCCTACCCTTCTCAACCCGTCGCCGACACAACGCCATAGCTTTCTCCGTGTTTAACGAAGATTGGGAAAATTAGCGCACCCCTTTAGCAACAGCAGTACGAGTACGAAAACGGATGTATTGATTTGTAGGACGGCAGCCATGTTGGGTTGACTGGTAGCGAAAACGGACATAACCACATACGACAATTGACATTTAATAATATAGAAATATACGTATATATATGTTTCTCCCGCCGACTCCATGTTAAATTACGTAATCCGCCGTTAAGTTGTGTTGATAAAAATATATCACAGGAAACACGCTCCAATGTCAATGTTCAAAATGTTTATTTAGCTTCAGGGTGAAAATATACAGCTCAACAAATATAGTACAGAGTTAAGAATAGCTACGATAACAACCGTGCCATACGTATAAGCACGAAGTTGGAAGGAGTTAAATTATTTTTATTAATTTTAATTAACGCCATTTCTTTTGTTTCCATATTGGCAGATGGTTAACCAAACTCAATCGTTTAAGTCGATATCACTCTAGTTAGTAATTTGCATGCTTCTTTACAACCATAAATTTGCCTGAACACAGAAACTGACATCATTCCAATACAGATTTCTACCTTCTTTACAGCCACGAAATCGTCTAAATCAAGCAATTTGCGTCGTTCCGATACAAGATTTATTTATGCAGATTTTACTTATAAACTCCTACAATGCCGTTTTACGTATCGAGAACGAAATTAACCGTTTCAAAATGAAGCCATTTACTTCGTTAAACATCCGTTAATACCAAATTTTAACTCGTTTCTTCTCGGTTGTGCCTCTTCAGACATCCAATATATATATATATGTATCAACGCCTTTAACTAGAATTAAATACAGTAAAATTACAGAAAGTCGAATTTTTTAAAAAGAAATTATTCTATAACATGCTACGCTAAGATGTAAGTTATTCATAGATTTATTCATTTCCTTTTATAAAAATATTCGAGCAACGAAGAAACTAAAGCTAAATCAATGTTTTCCTGTCCAATTTTATTGATTTTTTGTTAAATTTAAGGAAATGATATTATTCTTACTTCCATCTTTTTTTACTATTGTATAAATGTTGGACCATTCTATACTTTACAGGTAGCTGAAGATATATTACGTGATATTTATAAATGCAAAAACAGATAGGAATGTCAATCGAAAGGATAACAAGACAGAGATGTAGTAGGACTATGCTGTTAGATGACGATGATGATAATACATTAAAACTAAGAATCATCTATTACTATTGTTACTATAACAGTAATTTATGTCAGTCAGTTTAAATTATAACTTAAACTAAGAATTTAAAAGATAATAATAATTTAAAAAATTAAAAATAAATAATTCAAATGTTTGTTTATTTAAAAAAACAACAAAAAATAAAAGCAGAAATTAGAACTACTTCATCAGATTTAAATTCAAAATTTCATAAACATTTTTTTCATTATTATGAATATATAACCGGAATTTAAATTATTTTATCGAGTTTAAATTTTGATATATTTTTAATTCTAAAAACAGAACAATACTGGTAAATTATTTAAATATATTTTAAGGATCGGAAAAAGTAAGATTAAGGAAAAACATATCAAAAAATTTTTATTTTCTTTGTATATTTTTTTAAAGCGTTTAACAAATTGATTTTATGATAAACAAATATTTGAAAATTTTAGCGATTGTTTCCTCAAACAAAGTTGATTTATTCTTTCTATTTTTCTTTTCGATTTTAAAATTTCCTTAAATAAATTAAGGATTTTTCAAGGAAACATTTATAGGATATTTTCGTAAAGGAAACCTTTTGTATGAAAAATTTTCCAGATAAATTTATGACTTTTTAAAGAATGAAAAATAGCATTTTCAAAATATGCTCGATCATAATTCAGGATTATAAATTGAAATAAAAACATAATCATAGAAAAATTTTGGACTAAAATAAGTTTTGCATAATTTTTTTCTCTCTCTCAAAAAGTCCTTATTTTAAAATCGATATATTTATTCAAAAAACAGAAAATTAATTCACTAAACGGACAGAACATATTTCAGTTTATAAAGAAAAAAANTTATGAGCTATTCTGATCTATTTTTAGTTCCATCCCCCAGTTTACCTTAATTAACTTCTACCAGCTTAATCATCTTCACTTGGATAATCATAAATTACATAAAAAAAATAATAATTATTACAGCGAAATTCGACGTTTAATCCAAATAAAAATAATTTAATCATGGATAAAGAATCGGTGATTTAACCTCTTATGAAAAATTCCACCTACAACTGAAAAGAAATTAACTTAGTCTGGTATTAAAAAGTACTCTCTACTAACAAGAAAGGAAAATAACCACAAGAAAAATTGTAAATTAAATAAAGGTGAGTAGATTTTTCGTGATTTAAAAATTAGATCTGCAATAAGTTATGCCTTGAATAATAATTATACTATATCCGTGCCTAACAGTCATTTTTTTAATATATTTTTTAAATAAAAATGACTGTTAGACATGGATAAAAAATAAGAATTTAAGAATATTTTATCGGGTTTTCTTGCTTTAAAATTTTAAAACTGAATCGAGGAGAGAAAAAAATCTTAATATGATCTTAAGAATGCTTAATTTTTTCCCGATTAGGCTAATAATTTTAATTTCTGAATATCCAAACTAACAAGCCTTTTTTGACAAATATATAACTTATACTGAAAAATTAACTTGAAATTTAGATTTTATACAGTGTCTAATTCAATTCCAAGTGAGAAAATTTTAATTAATAAAATTCCTATTCTTAAAAAAACAGATTTTTCTAAGACTAACTGCCATTTTTCTATTGTTCGATATTATGTATTTTTGTAGAAAACTGAAAATTGGTTAACTAAAACTTCACAAAAATAATTAATATTAGATTAAGCACTTTTTTAAATTAATCAATCTTAAATGTTTTATCAACATGTAATCAAATTTTATTATTTAAATAGAATAAAATTTAATTTTTTTTAGACTTCTAAGGGACAAATAGACTTCTGTATTGAGCTATTCAGACTAATATTAAAAACGTAAAGAATTTTCACGTATCTGACAAATTCTGTTAGTTATAATAAATTTCAGAAAAAAATGTATATTGTGTAAAGGACAATAGCAACAAATAAGGATAAAAAGTAACCATTATGTAATTTTAAATGGCGTTCTACCAATTTACAAAACTAAAATAATGTATTATTTCATGCATCCTGACAATTTTTATAACATTTATTCCTTAACGAAAATTTTAAAATAACTTATGTAACTTAAGTCCTAACTTATATAAAAGAATTTCTACAGATCTTATCCAATAAAAAATCTACCAAACCTATTATAACGTTTATTAAAACCTATAGTCGTTTAATTTCAGGCATGAAACCCGCAGAAATACTCAAATATTACATAAATTTGGCTATATATATGGTGAAAATACACAATATATCAAAATTAAAAACTGCTTATTCAGATATTTTTAAGAGTTAATAATTATGTATACAATAATGAGATATAAACACCGTATTTATTCATTAAATTAATATTCTAAACAATTATTTTTATATAGCAGGTGAAGTTGGTCCTAATCCTGCTTAGATCTAAATTAATTATTGTACAGTAAAGGCGAATAACACTTAGAAAATTGTAAGATTTACGATTAAGAATTAAAATTACATATATTTTATATAAAATTATATATTTTTTAAACCATTTTTCTTTTAAAAATAAGTAATTGTTGCTTTCTTGTTAAAAACTAAATGAAATTCATGAACAAAATCTTGAAAATATACCCAAAAAGCCATAATTTTAGTCACAAATTTGCTGTAATAATAATTTTTAAAATTAATTATATTTTAAAAAATCTCATGGAGAACAAAAATGTCTATGTTTAAAATATTTCAACTAGGGAATATTATCAATTTTTACATTTGAAAAGCTGAAAAAAGACATGATAAAATGTGGTAATATTCATGCAATTTCTGGATATCTCTATCTAGATAATACATTTTTTATTCTATTATTTACAATAATAAATGTTTAAATTTATACGTTTTTTAAACAGAAAATATTATAATCGTATAAGAATATTCGTTACGATTTATCATCATATAAAACTTAAATAATACACGTGTAAAAAAAAATAAATAAATATTTTAATCTTTTAAAGAATTTGTGCGTTCATATATAAGAATGTGATATATTTATCGGTTATTAAATTAAATATATTTTCTCTGGGTTTAAAGGTCCACAGAGTTCTTGTTACGGAAAAATATCATTGAAGAGGGAGATTTTGTAATCCGTTCGTCTCCATTTCTAGTGTTTTTATTTTGATTCTCCACTGCGCATCTTAATGCGCTCATCACCCTCTTGCTAACATTATGCGTGCCAATGACGAACTTGATTATGATAATTTGGAGAAGCACATTTCTTATGCGGAATTTGTAATGTTGTCTTAGTTGAAAGAATATAATGAACGATTATCATTCGGGGGGCAAAAATGCTTCATTATGAATACTGATTATAATTTAAGGGGTGGTCTCGGGTCAAGGAGTAGAGTATGGCTTCTTTAATTATTATAAAAATTCAATTTTTAAAGATATATTTTTTGTATCGAAATAATGGCAATCTTTTCGATAAATCTCCTCATTTTTTTCCATTTTTCCCCTTTCATATAACTACTCGATCTTTTTTTAAAAAAATCCATTTTTATTCTTTATAATGCTTATTTTTAAGATTTCTGAGTTAAAATATATTTAGAGATTGATAAATTTCGCTACTGAAATGATACTATTTTTCTTGGATTAAAAGCCTGAAAGTAATGGATAGGCATAAAATTTTATTTGAACTAACTGTTAGATATATGATTTCGTTTAAAATAGGATAAAATACAATTAAATTACTAGCAAATACAATTCTTTTTATTAAAATAACTTATAGTTAACTAATGTTTAGAGATATGTGAGAAACTTTGTAAAGAATTAGGATTAATTTTTATTTTTGTGATTTTCTATTTAATTTTGCTTAATATCTTGAATATAAACTGAATCTAGTCATTGTTTATTAGATTTAAACAGTCTTTACTTTATATAATAATAATATATATTTAAATACCTGTTATCGCTGACTTATTATACCTAAGTTTAGCATGAGATCTATCTATTTCACTCAGTAAAAGGCAATTTAAAAGTAGAGACTATGCCCATTACTTGCCTAAATTCTTATGTTAACAATAAGAAATTTTGTAGCTACTAACTTAATTTCTGCAATTTATTACTTAAACATAATAAGATCTAGAAACTTTCATAAAAGACTATTTAATTTAATCTGAATTATTATAATTTATATATAGATCAGCTTAAGATTTATCTATCCAGTTTTCTCTTACCAGAAAGCAACTTACTATCTACATTTTCACTAATGAATTGAAGGAGTAATCTTCCAATTTCTCTTTACTTAATTCGTTTTATCTTAAGAGACTAAACCTATATCCTGCCATATAATTCGATTAAGCTGTCCCAACATCCGTTCTAAATATTTATAAATGTTTATCTGTCGTAGTCTATCTCGAATCGAATAAAATACCAAGACATCGTCTGTCTTATTTCAGTTAGTTTTTAAAGTATAAGGTTTATGTTGGAGACAATGTTTTCTGATACTATCTTGTATAGCTTACATATAGCGAGAAGTTAAAGTTAATAGCTTGTAATATTAAGTTGGGCCTAGTTTTATCTATCTAGGGTGCATACATTAACATCTGGAACCATCTTGAAAGAACGTCATCTGGGTTCATCATAAAAATTCTAGATGACGTCACAGATAGTCTTTACAACAAAGTGTGAGACTACAAAGACAGGATAAGAAAAATCCCTTTTGAAGATGATGCTCAAGAAGAATGACTTAGCAGTGTTTACTTTGCATAGAAAGTTATTCAATAATAGATCTCGCTTTTAAATTAATATAAAAATTTAAAATATTGAGTTATATTTTATCAACAGTAATTTACATTTCGTAAATATATTCATTCGAAACTTATTAATTCAAAAATATTTCCATCATTACTAAATCCATGTCTAACCAAACTGATCTGATTTAATTTTATTTATATAAGCCTATATATGAATTTTAACAGAATCTAATATAAATAGATTTCGTTTCCGGTTACAGGACATCTTTAATAAAGTTTCTTACAATCAAATATGAAAAAATTATCTCTTACATTATAAATGTACACTTTTAAACATCCTCAAAACGAATCTATTCTCATCTAGTCATAATAATATAAAATATATCAATCTAGAATTACATTTAATGAAATTAAATTACAGTTTTAAATTATATTACTCTTATTTTTACTATAATATATAATTATATCTACTATTAGTTTGAATACCCGTTTTGTAGACTTTCAATAAGAAACTTTCTGTAAATAGAAATTAGTTCATATTTAGTTATAACATAATGAGAAGTTTCCTAATTAATTTAGCAGTTAATTTTATAGTTAACTCTATGTAAGAATAATTTATTTTCTAAGATATTCTGTTGTTGGTTTCTTAGTTATAGATTGTTGAATGCAGTTTGAAATATAATTTAAACATATAGCTTAGGAAGCAACAGAAATATAAAGAAGGTTTTACTTAAATTTCTATCCTAAAAATTCCTTACGGAAAAATATCATTGAAGAGGGAGATTTTGTAATCCGTTCGTCTCCATTTCTAGTGTTTTTATTTTGATTCTCCACTGCGCATCTTAATGCGCTCATCACCCTCTTGCTAACATTATGCGTGCCAATGACGAACTTGATTATGATAATTTGGAGAAGCACATTTCTTATGCGGAATTTGTAATGTTGTCTTAGTTGAAAGAATATAATGAACGATTATCATTCGGGGGGCAAAAATGCTTCATTATGAATACTGATTATAATTTAAGGGGTGGTCTCGGGTCAAGGAGTAGAGTATGGCTTCTTTAATTATTATAAAAATTCAATTTTTAAAGATATATTTTTTGTATCGAAATAATGGCAATCTTTTCGATAAATCTCCTCATTTTTTTCCATTTTTCCCCTTTCATATAACTACTCGATCTTTTTTTAAAAAAATCCATTTTTATTCTTTATAATGCTTATTTTTAAGATTTCTGAGTTAAAATATATTTAGAGATTGATAAATTTCGCTACTGAAATGATACTATTTTTCTTGGATTAAAAGCCTGAAAGTAATGGATAGGCATAAAATTTTATTTGAACTAACTGTTAGATATATGATTTCGTTTAAAATAGGATAAAATACAATTAAATTACTAGCAAATACAATTCTTTTTATTAAAATAACTTATAGTTAACTAATGTTTAGAGATATGTGAGAAACTTTGTAAAGAATTAGGATTAATTTTTATTTTTGTGATTTTCTATTTAATTTTGCTTAATTATATCTTGAATATAAACTGAATCTAGTCATTGTTTATTAGATTTAAACAGTCTTTACTTTATATAATTGTAATATATATTTAAATACCTGTTATCGCTGACTTATTATACCTAAGTTTAGCATGAGATCTATCTATTTCACTCAGTAAAAGGCAATTTAAAAGTAGAGACTATGCCCATTACTTGCCTAAATTCTTATGTTAACAATAAGAAATTTTGTAGCTAGTAACTTAATTTCTGCAATTTATTACTTAAACATAATAAGATCTAGAAACTTTCATAAAAGACTATTTAATTTAATCTGAATTATTATAATTTATATATAGATCAGCTTAAGATTTATCTATCCAGTTTTCTCTTACCAGAAAGCAACTTACTATCTACATTTTCACTAATGAATTGAAGGAGTAATCTTCCAATTTCTCTTTACTTAATTCGTTTTATCTTAAGAGACTAAACCTATATCCTGCCATATAATTCGATTAAGCTGTCCCAACATCCGTTCTAAATATTTATAAANGCAGACGAACAAATTTATAAATATTAATTATTTGGACTTTTCTGTTGAACCTTTGGGAATAAGTTGGTTATGGAAATTCTAAGGAAAAGTGTTAAATATCAAGTTAAAATAAGTATTTTAAAAGTTCTACTAACTCTGAAACTAATTATAATTTTATTAATGATTGCTGGAATTGAAATAAATCCCGGTCTTTTCCCCGATCTCCTCGCAGTCTAGTCAAGCAGTTATGTAAAGAAGGGGGTGAGGGAGGCCGTGTAAGGAAGATGCTAAAGAAGTTGAAGAAAATAATCAATTGGTAGAGCTACTGGGAGAAGAATATCTATCAGAAGAATATGCGAAGGAGTCTACTGGTTCTATGAGAAATGCTACAATTAGAGATTTTTTTGAACCGACAGGAGAATCAGTGCTACAAAGTGGCGACGAGGCTAAATATTCATTAAAATCAATTTACAAGTTGATTCAAGAAAAGTTTGATGGCTTAAATTTGGAAATTCAAATAATAAAATCTGAAATCAACATCATGAAAAAAGACAATGCCAAGGTTAAGGAAGAGATGAAAAATATTGGTCAAAAGATACACACACTGGAAGAAAAGCCTAATTCTTACACCAATTTAAAAGATATGTTCGAATTAGAACTCGATAAAATGCTAAATGAGAATACAAAGAAAAATTTAGTTATTTTGAACTATCCATTTAAAACTTTGGATGTTTTAGAAGAGTTTAAAAAATTTATTAATGATGTTCTAGATCTTAACAATATAGAAATTAAAAAATAATCATAATAAGCAAATAATAAAAGTCATGATGGAATCGGTTAAAGACAGAAATATAATCCTTAAAAAATTCTGGGCAGTGAGGCCGAAAATGAAGGACGAAGAGAAAAAAATAATAACAACAACAACAACTTCATAAAATGAAAGTGAAATCTAACATAAATTAACTAATTTTCGTTTTCGAAAATACTACAAAATTGAATAACAAATCAAGTTCTTCAATGATTTCAAAGTTGAGAAAGAAATAAAACATGATAGATACTCGTATATAGCTATCAAATAACTTTAAAAATGCATGATTGTCCTTAAAGAAATAAACTTACAACATGCAGGCAATAGAAAAGTGCATTTTCACATTTTTGATTTTTACAAGATGGAAATTTTTATAATGAAGAAATCACATATCAATTTTTAAAGCATCATCTATGTTTAAAAATAAGGATTTTGATAACGAATTTTTTTTTTTTACTATTTCAAATTCTAAAAAAAAGCCGTGTTAAATCTAATTAAAAATAATAATAATAAATAGGATTATGTGAATTTATAGGCCTAATTCTAAACAATGTTTACAGTGTACTGTACAAGACATTTCACATCTTTTAAAAATTTTCGAATTTGGAGTAGAAGAATGAAACGAGACAAACAAATTCTAATAACAGAAGGAAATTTGTTTAATAAATTAAGAATACTTTGATAAGCCAAGATACTGAATGAACAGCTTGATGAATGTCAGAAATTTACAAAGTGAAGAATTTCTTGTATAAGATTATTACAAAAGACGCTAATAAATGAGAATCAATCAACTGCTACATATATACATATGAAAATTCTAGCAATTGTTTTGCATCAGTCAAAGAAAGAACATATAATTGAACTTGGAGTCTAAAAAATTAACAACAGTCTTTAATTTTATTTCATTATTTTGATTAAAAAATATCAAAATCGAATGCTGTTTGGCAGTGAAGAAACCAAGCTTATAACTGGCGAAAATTTACATAAAATCGTTTTGAAAGTTAAATAATAACTAGTTTAGATATAGCTTATGCGCTTAAATAAATAAAGAAAATTCAGTGGTTAAATGGTTTACTGCATTATAAATATAGGTTGCTTACTGCTTTTAACAGGGAATAACCCTTTACTGTAATTAAATAGCCTGTTTTAAGAGAGAAAAACTCAAAAGTTGCGTATAAACCACAATTTAATCGTATAATGTTTCTTGATAACAAAATTTAGCGATGGAAAGACGATAACGAAAATAAACTATGTAAAAAGATAACATAACATATAAGATATCTATTAACAGCTCGACAACTTTATACATAATTTTAAAAATTAAAAATTAGCGTTGTTTCTGTTAATTAAATTTTGTTGTCGATTAAAAAACAATATATATATATATATATAAATCCGTTCTAGATATAATAGTTTCATTTAAAATTACTAACAAGATATATGAAAACTATGACCATCTTCATCCTCTTTCAAGAAGCCAGATTTATTTTTAAGACCTTTCTCTTCTAGATAATAAATCCTTTTAAAATAAATCCTATCTTTAACTTTAGCCTTTTATTAAACCGTTATATGTATATAAAAAAGAATTATTATAATACTTTAGAATTTAATGGAAGAAAGATTAGAATTTATTTTTTACTTAGTCCAAGTTTCTTCAAAGTGCTAGTTTATAACAGATCGTTTAATATTAATTTTAATAATATTCTAAATTTAGTATAAATTTATAAACTAAAAACCCGATTTTAGAACGTTCGAGATTTAAATTTTATTGGATATTAGAAAATTAGGCTAATGATCCCCTATTGACGTTTAACGCCATTTGATTTTTATGAGCTATTCTGATCTATTTTTAGTTCCATCCCCCAGTTTACCTTAATTAACTTCTACCAGCTTAATCATCTTCACTTGGATAATCATAAATTACATAAAAAAAATAATAATTATTACAGCGAAATTCGACGTTTAATCCAAATAAAAATAATTTAATCATGGATAAAGAATCGGTGATTTAACCTCTTATGAAAAATTCCACCTACAACTGAAAAGAAATTAACTTAGTCTGGTATTAAAAAGTACTCTCTACTAACAAGAAAGGAAAATAACCACAAGAAAAATTGTAAATTAAATAAAGGTGAGTAGATTTTTCGTGATTTAAAAATTAGATCTGCAATAAGTTATGCCTTGAATAATAATTATACTATATCCGTGCCTAACAGTCATTTTTTTAATATATTTTTTAAATAAAAATGACTGTTAGACATGGATAAAAAATAAGAATTTAAGAATATTTTATCGGGTTTTCTTGCTTTAAAATTTTAAAACTGAATCGAGGAGAGAAAAAAATCTTAATATGATCTTAAGAATGCTTAATTTTTTCCCGATTAGGCTAATAATTTTAATTTCTGAATATCCAAACTAACAAGCCTTTTTTGACAAATATATAACTTATACTGAAAAATTAACTTGAAATTTAGATTTTATACAGTGTCTAATTCAATTCCAAGTGAGAAAATTTTAATTAATAAAATTCCTATTCTTAAAAAAAACAGATTTTTCTAAGATTAACTGCCATTTTTCTATTGTTCGATATTATGTATTTTTGTAAAAAACTGAAAATTGGTTAACTAAAACTTCACAAAAATAATTAATATTAGATTAAGCACTTTTTTAAATTAATCAATCTTAAATGTTTTATCAACATGTAATCAAATTTTATTATTTAAATAGAATAAAATTTAATTTTTTTTAGACTTCTAAGGGACAAATAGACTTCTGTATTGAGCTATTCAGACTAATATTAAAAACGTAAAGAATTTTCACGTATCTGACAAATTCTGTTAGTTATAATAAATTTCAGAAAAAAATGTATATTGTGTAAAGGACAATAGCAACAAATAAGGATAAAAAGTAACCATTATGTAATTTTAAATGGCGTTCTACCAATTTACAAAACTAAAATAATGTATTATTTCATGCATCCTGACAATTTTTATAACATTTATTCCTTAACGAAAATTTTAAAATAACTTATGTAACTTAAGTCCTAACTTATATAAAAGAATTTCTACAGATCTTATCCAATAAAAAAATCTACCAAACCTATTATAACGTTTATTAAAACCTATAGTCGTTTAATTTCAGGCATGAAACCCGCAGAAATACTCAAATATTACATAAATTTGGCTATATATATGGTGAAAATACACAATATATCAAAATTAAAAACTGCTTATTCAGATATTTTTAAGAGTTAATAATTATGTATACAATAATGAGATATAAACACCGTATTTATTCATTAAATTAATATTCCAAACAATTATTTTTATATAGCANTCCTAAAAATTTAACTTTTACTTAAATTTTTATAAAATTCTTATGTAGATTATGTAAACTCTATTTTGAAGTTGTTAGCAGGAAGACCTGTTTTAAAATTATATATTCTAGATCAATAAATTATAAAGAATTTGAGCTTATTCTACTGATGAAATATCTACAAATTTGTATTTTTAAGAGTTAATAATTATGTATACAATAATGAGATATAAACACCGTATTTATTCATTAAATTAATATTCCAAACAATTATTTTTATATAGCAGGTGAAGTTGGTCCTAATCCTGCTTAGATCTAAATTAATTATTGTACAGTAAAGGCGAATAACACTTAGAAAATTGTAAGATTTACGATTAAGAATTAAAATTACATATATTTTATATAAAATTATATATTTTTTAAACCATTTTTCTTTTAAAAATAAGTAATTGTTGCTTTCTTGTTAAAAACTAAATGAAATTCATGAACAAAATCTTGAAAATATACCCAAAAAGCCATAATTTTAGTCACAAATTTGCTGTAATAATAATTTTTAAAATTAATTATATTTTAAAAAATCTCATGGAGAANAATTCTATAGTTAAATATATAATAATAAATTTTTATATTTAAAATACATATCAAATAATTTAATTTTATTAAATCCAGCAGGCCAACGAGCTATCAATTCGCTAATATTAAAACTTAACTTCAAAAGATACAATTAAATAATAAAATTTATTTTATTTATTTTTTATTATAAAATTAGCTAATTTAATATCTTGAGAACAACTAATGCCAGACATCACTTTAAAAATTATAAATAGTCTTAAAGGGCTGTAAAATTCTCTAATAGGAATAGGCTGGATAACATACACTTATAGACCATTCTCACTTGTCAGCAGAACCGGAAGTGAAGTGGGCATGTTGTAAAATAACAGGAAATGAGTGTGATGGTATGTTTCTTATTAATTAATATTGTTTTATTGGTAATATCTCTAAGGCAAGGGTTATTTAAGATGAAATTCGACTTCGTTACACCTGCATATAGACCAGCTGGCGAATGGAAGGAGGCCCGGAAAAGGGGGACTGTCTGGACTAACTGAAGAGAGACTGACTGCTAGAGAGTGAAACTTGATCTCCTTACACTGGACAATGACATCATTAGTAAGATGTCCGGCTTCAAGACGGATTCCGAGCAAAAATGTGATTAAGTACGTAACCTAACCTAAACAGACGATGCTTAAAGAAAGGGTTTCTACTAGAACCCTTTGTATCTAGTCATTGTTTATTAGATTTAAACAGTCTTTACTTTATATAATTGTAATATATATTTAAATACCTGTTATCGCTGACTTATTATACCTAAGTTTAGCATGAGATCTATCTATTTCACTCAGTAAAAGGCAATTTAAAAGTAGAGACTATGCCCATTACTTGCCTAAATTCTTATGTTAACAATAAGAAATTTTGTAGCTACTAACTTAATTTCTGCAATTTATTACTTAAACATAATAAGATCTAGAAACTTTCATAAAAGACTATTTAATTTAATCTGAATTATTATAATTTATATATAGATCAGCTTAAGATTTATCTATCCAGTTTTCTCTTACCAGAAAGCAACTTACTATCTACATTTTCACTAATGAATTGAAGGAGTAATCTTCCAATTTCTCTTTACTTAATTCGTTTTATCTTAAGAGACTAAACCTATATCCTGCCATATAATTCGATTAAGCTGTCCCAACATCCGTTCTAAATATTTATAAATGTTTATCTGTCGTAGTCTATCTCGAATCGAATAAAATACCAAGACATCGTCTGTCTTATTTCAGTTAGTTTTTAAAGTATAAGGTTTATGTTGGAGACAATGTTTTCTGATACTATCTTGTATAGCTTACATATAGCGAGAAGTTAAAGTTAATAGCTTGTAATATTAAGTTGGGCCTAGTTTTATCTATCTAGGGTGCATACATTAACATCTGGAACCATCTTGAAAGAACGTCATCTGGGTTCATCATAAAAATTCTAGATGACGTCACAGATAGTCTTTACAACAAAGTGTGAGACTACAAAGACAGGATAAGAAAAATCCCTTTTGAAGATGATGCTCAAGAAGAATGACTTAGCAGTGTTTACTTTGCATAGAAAGTTATTCAATAATAGATCTCGCTTTTAAATTAATATAAAAATTTAAAATATTGAGTTATATTTTATCAACAGTAATTTACATTTCGTAAATATATTCATTCGAAACTTATTAATTCAAAAATATTTCCATCATTACTAAATCCATGTCTAACCAAACTGATCTGATTTAATTTTATTTATATAAGCCTATATATGAATTTTAACAGAATCTAATATAAATAGATTTCGTTTCCGGTTACAGGACATCTTTAATAAAGTTTCTTACAATCAAATATGAAAAAATTATCTCTTACATTATAAATGTACACTTTTAAACATCCTCAAAACGAATCTATTCTCATC
>NW_019385703.1:164048-206500 GCF_000671375.1 Centruroides sculpturatus | reverse complement strand
AAATTAGAAAATTAAGCTTCGTTTAAATACTGGCTCCCTTTCATGGTCGAATGAGTGTTGCCAGCTAAAACACGTAAAAATAATATTAAAGTAGCCAAAACATAGCCAAATATTGTAGCGCCACATCACTAGCAGACATTTGAAATTTGCTGACTAGGACGGTCGGTTAACCGAGGGGTCGGTTGATCGGGGGGCGGATAATCGAGGTTCTACTGTAGTAACTATTTTCTCCTATTTAAATCGTTAAAATTAGTTAAAACCTCAGTTTTATTAGCAAAATTCCTGACATTTCTTAAAACAATTGTGACAAACTTTACATATTAAATCTCTTATTTAAATAAGGGAGATTTTTCAAAAGATTAGAAGTTTTGTTTTATTTTTAGTAGCAAAAATGCAAAAAATAAATAACATCTACAAACGTATTTGAAACTTAAATTATCATTTTTATTATGTTTTTGATAAGTCTAAAAACAACTAGGAAAATTAAATGCCAACAAAGTACAAGTATTTTTAGGACAATATCTACATTTATATATGTAAGAATTACCTAAAAGAACTTCCACTACAGGTATACATATTGTAGGTAATTTAAATTCCATTAACACTAAATGATTTTTATTAATAAATGTATTTTTAAATTTATTTAATAATTATTAAATATTGTTTAAAAAATCAATTTATTATCTAAAAATTTGCTTTAAAAAGTTAGCTCGACTTTCCAGGCACTCGAGCAGGAAGTCAAGGGGACTATTCTGAGGTCGCCAACAAACGCATACAGAGAATTCTTTTCATTTTTCTTTTTTTAATTTTTTGGGTTCAGTGATCTCAAAATGTCCAGATTTTCAAAACATTCGCCAAAAGTATAGAAGAATTATAATAGATTTTCACATTACGTCTAGATTTTGTCTGGTTTTCTGTTCAGTTTTGGTTTCGTTTGCCCTACCAGCGAAGAATCTTGATTTATTGTGTAAAGCAAGGCCATGGATCAGAAAGAAAACGAAAAGCTTTAGATGTATATTTTAGATTTGCCGATAGATACATTGT
Source organism: Centruroides sculpturatus (assembly GCF_000671375.1). Taxonomy (NCBI): domain Eukaryota; kingdom Metazoa; phylum Arthropoda; class Arachnida; order Scorpiones; family Buthidae; genus Centruroides; species Centruroides sculpturatus. The sequence goes on along the minus strand of NW_019385703.1, from coordinate 205,456 downwards.
TTTTACAGGTGTAATAAAAATCTGGTTTATATACTTTATCACTGAAATTTCGTCCACTACGTAATTGGCTTTTGTCCACGATATCGATATACAGTAATTGACAAACCGATATTACTACATAGAGTACAATCCCCTTATGACGTTACATACAGATACAGCAGTATTACCAGTATTATTACACTAAACGAGTAAACCCTTTGTAACGCATCTTTGTAAGAGAGTCAGAGCTGTCGGATAGTTTCCTTCTAAAATCGCAAATTTTTTAATCGAAATCTCCAAAACATGGCCACCACCGCCCAAAATTTAATATTGATTTTGATAATTACTACTAGGTTAATCTTGCAAAGAAAATGCCATAAAGGCGATTTTAACATCGATATTTTCTTCAATAAATAATAAAAGTAATACAGTACTTAATTGAACATTTTTTCTTAGATGTTTGTTTTTCTTCTTAATTTTCAACTCTTCAACTGTGGTATGATTAAAATATAGAGTTGCAACTTTCTGAACTCTGGCAAAAATCTTTAAATTCTCGGACTCCTAAATCGACTTTTGCAGTAGGCTATATTAAAACAGAATAAAAAATAGTAGACAGAGTTTTGATATTGTCGAACGTAAAAAGTCTCAGAATCAACTCTTTGAAATATGTCAAGCTTATTAAAAGGCCCTCTTAGTGCTCCGTTTTGAGTGAATGATTTGTTCATGAAGATATTAGCATATTGTTCTTTGCCGTCCGGCGTTCTCATTCTGGATCTGGCCAAACCTATGATGAATACGGAAAAAGACCCTCTTAGTGCCCACGGGATGGATTCAGTTAAGGGAGTGATATGCAATAATTAGACATAAAATATTTGCGGTTTTAACCTCTCAGAGAAATAGAAATAATTATATTTATAAATGGAATTGGTTTGCACATAATAAATCTACATTCAACAATTTCAAATGTTACATAGGAGCTCTTCAGAGACGCTTCTGCTTTTCTTCACAAAGCCACGAGAGGACAGACATACTTCAAAGAAGTTACCATTGCGATTCCGTCGTCTTGGTCGAACAAAAGAGAATATCTGAACGTTCTGTCGGATTACTTTTCTTCGGCTCACGTTCGCATCGACAGACCAAATCCCGAATACGGGGACGCGCCCTATACCTTACAGACGGGTGGATGTGGAGAACCCGGTCAGTACATTCACCTGACGCCGAGATTCGTGAAAAACGAGAATGGCGAAATAGAAGATGCGTACGGTCCTCCCGGTAAGAATTTTGTTGCTAAAAATACATACATTTAGTATTGAGAAATGTAAATTAAAATCGTCTCGGCACAATGGATTACGTTATCAGTTTTATTCGTTACGATAGACAACCTCTAATAGTCCTCTAATAGTACCAACGAATAACAGAAGTGAAAGAGAAGATCAATTGTATGACTTGAAGTATTCATAAATATTTAATTTTAAAAATTATATTAGCTCTATTATAAGAATTAAGAATTAATAATTAATTCAAAGCAGATAGCGATAATATTGCTTACATTTTAGCTCGTCAACTGGTCCACGAATGGGCTCATCTCCGCTACGGAGTATTTGATGAATACGGCATACCTGGAGATCCGAGGTTTCCTATGTTTTATCAAGACAGCGGAAAGGTTTCTTGATTTTTCTGACATTTTACATTTTTCTTTTTGTTTTTTGGTAAATTCTCTCTGTAAGCTGAGATGTATCTGGTTCTTAGATGTATCCTACTAGTTGCATCAAAAATATCAAAGGGTGGATTGAATCGAAAAATGGTGGACCTTGTTATATTCTCGAAGGCGGATACGTCGATAAAGACTGCATATTTATTCCAGATATGCACCATCAAGATGTCACGGCTTCTATTATGTATATGCCGTTTATCCCGACGGTATGTTAAGACCTGCTTTTATATTAAAAAAAATCCTGTGTGTTAAAACAATTTAAGGAGTCTTCAAATTCTTTCCCTCCCTCAATGCTACTAGCAATATTTTGACATTAATAATAGAAGTCTTATTAATCATATCCATAACATTAATATTTTGATTGCCAAGACCCCGGCTTCGAGTCCAAGTCAAACTATAAATTTTTATTATGTTTGATTCGAATGTGTCGGGTCCAGTGTCTCACCGGCTAATCTTTTGGCTCGATGATACCCACGATGGGCACGAAAAAGGCTTTACAAATGCCTGAAAATACAAAAAAAAAAATTTGATGATTCCTTGAATTATGATTGAGTTTGTTTATTTTTTAATTTTAAAATATTATACTGCTGACAAATATTGTTAGATGGATGGATTCTGCGATAAAACTGATGAGCGATTCCATAACGTCAGAGCTCCGACCAGGCAAAATGCATTATGCCAATACAGAAGTACGTGGAATATCGTAGCGTCGCATCCTGATTTCCAGAAGAAAAATAGGTATGTAATTAATAATTTAGCTCTACAATTTTTGTCGCATAGACGATATGTAATTTATTCAATCTGTGGAGTCATTGCATACACAATATACAATTTATTTAATATACAGGACAACCAGACAAGCGGAAGAGCTTACCGAAATCTTATTTCGAATAGTCAAACATGGAAATCTGGAAGGGGGAAGATTCGTATTGGTGTTAGATGTATCGGGAAGTATGAATGTAAGAAATTTCACAATATTTAACTTTGGGTAAATTTAAATACATTAAAATTCTTAATTTTTCTGTCAGGGCCAACCGATTCAATTGTTACATCAAGCGGCGACACGTTTCGTGGAGGACAGAATTCCGGACGGATCCTACCTGGGCATAATTCAATTTAGCACTTACACTCAAGTATTGTATCCACTTACAAAAGTAACTAACCAAACGAGATACAGCTTAAGTAAAAGTTTACCCGACAAGGACGACGGGGGAACGACCGCAATCGGCAAAGCTCTCGAGGCAGGAATAGAGGTAAGTCCAGACAAAAATCTATGAATAAATGTGAAGAATTAAACACGTATAAAAATATACCATGGCAGGTTCTTAAAAATAACACCGACGACAGTATCGAAGGAGGTGTGATTATTTTAATAACCGACGGAGAAGAAAACGTAGTGCCTTTCATTAAAGAGAAAGTTCCAAGACTGCTGAAAGAAAAAGTAATCGTAAACACGGTGGCGTTCGGCAATATGGCTTCGGATAAATTAGAAAATTTAACAAAAATAACGGGAGGAAAAGGATTTTTCTTTGGAGACCTGAACGGAACACGTCCCACTTCGGATCTGGATGCCGCGTTCTTAGAATCGGTTACCTCTCAGGCCGATATAGACTTACAACCGGTTAAGGTAAATAAAATAAAAAAGTTTATTTTAGTGTTAATGTAAGGCTTTTAAGCTTCGGAAGTGTTAAAAAGGAATTAATTCTGACTTGTCTCTTTTCAAATAGCCGTCGTCTTTAAAAAATCTTTCCCAGCAAATGCGCATTTTGACAATACAACGCAGAAACACTTTCATCTTCAAATACAGTACATTTAATACATCTTCAGTTAAATAGAATTTATTTTAAACCTTTTTCTAAAGAGGCGAGAAATTCAAATAACTTAAATTTCAATACATAAATCTTACTATTAAACTGTATTATCGGATTTAACATGTAATGTAACTGTTTCCGAGTGTACTTGAATAAAGTTCATTGTTTCTAACAGTCACTATAATTGCCGTGAACACTTACGGCGTATCAGTGTCGATTTAGCTCGAGTAGGAAGCGGCGACTAAATTAGTTTCGTTGCTGCTACCGTTTGGCGATTGCTTATGAGAATGTTATTGCAAAGAATGGGTAGAAACATTACTAAAATTCTCCCAATTAACCTCTTTTTAAAATTGTCATAATTTAGATATTAATTAGCCTAAAGAAAGTTTTAATGCAACATCCATAAACGACGGTGAAAATTTGATAGTCGTTTTGACACCGTTTTTGTAAATACGATGCTGGTCGAGAAGAGGCTAGCGATATGATAGGCAAGCAACACTATAACACGGAGGATGCTCGTGTACGCTGTCGTGTTGCTTGTGCCCATGTATGCTTTATGCACAGACAAAGGGCATAATCTAAAATGATTACAATGCATGACAGTTATCCGAGAGATTCGTATTCAAGCCTGAATTTCAGATAAATATATATTTGTTGTGATGAAACTACAATCTTTTACACGTTCTCATTTCTCTAAGCAAATTTATTGAAGACAACTTGTTTTATTTGAAGTTAGAAATTCTGTCTGCGAGAATATGTTGCTATTATATTCAAATATCAGAGGTAAAACTGAACAAGATTAGTTAAAGAAATGCGCTGTTAAAATTTTTTATAAATTTTTCCATAAAAGATTACAAAGAAAGACACTAATTCATATGTTTTCTTTTCTAGATTGTAGACGAAATGATATATTTTATGGAAAGGAACGAAACTTATCAAGAAAGAAGAATCTGGATAGACAAAGAATTAGGAAAAAATACAATATTTACTTTCTTGAGTACGGTCATCAACGGATTCGACATGCAGATATACGATCCGAACAATAAATTATACGACAAATCGAGTCCGGAATTTAGTATAGATATGAACGTGAGGAAACGAATTCAAGTTACCATTCCAAATGCACAGGTAAAAAAAATATATTGCCGTTTATTCATTTTTTAATAGATGAATATAAACAAATATGGACTTTACAGAGTGGACAGTGGACTATACGATTCCATAGAACGCAATTCCATTTGCCTATTACTATTTCCATGTCTTTGACGTCCGAACCGAAAGACATTCGCGATCAACCTATACGAGTCAGATCCTGGCTGAGCGATTTCCAATTGGAGTTTCCGGCTCACGCAAAAGTTTATGCCGAAGTTAAAAAAGGTTACAATGCGGTCGTTAATGCAAAAGTTATTGCTACGGTTGAGAGACCCATGGGAAAATCTGTCGATATTGTATTAAAAGACAGCGGCGCTGGTAACATTTCGTCGGGTTTTTTTTTTTTTTAAATTAGAAATCATTTTGTAATTTTTATATAACGATTGAAATTTACAGGTGCTGATGTTTTGCAAAACGATGGGATTTATTCGGCTTATTTTACGCATTTTAATGGAAATGGTCGTTACGCCGTAGTAGCAAACGTAGTAAACGATGGTGGAGCAAAACTGAAACGTGGATCGAGATCGTCTTCGGCTCTGCCTATCCCTAAAATTGCAAGCAAAACTGGTAAACGAAAATTACTCAAAATTTCTTTTATATTTCGACCTACATAACATTTCTAACAAGTAAGATAGGAAATTGGTAATTCATAATTCTTACAAAAACAAAATAGAAAGTAAGTCACGGAGCTAAATATCCAATGATAGAATGTATATGATAGAGAAATAGTTAACGATTATGTAGCATTTTTAATTAGTTAATATAAATATATTTATAACTTATTTACAATAACTTGATTAAAAATGCTGCAAAATCTTCAGAAGTGTGAGTAAATCTTCGAATAGTTGTACTGTACAGTACATTGACTACATCGAGAGGTAGTCTTGCAAAGAAATCTTATTTATCATGCCAACTGAACTAAAGCCTATGGAATTATTGAATTTAATGATCGGAGACAGAGAAACAAACGAAAATGGCAAGATAACATATTCTTTCTGATTCATTCGTACTGATGATCGGTTGTGAAAGTGACACGATATCACCAGTTTATGATGAAGACGTATCCCACCATAAACTGCTGATCTTTTCAAATGGAACAAAGAATATAAAGAACAAAAATGAATTAGACACAATACGTATAACACGTACAACGAGCAATATATAACAATTCAGTATTTGTATTTATGTAATGAAGAAGATAGAAGAAATGTGTAAATAAGATTATCTGTCTAAATTAATATTTTAGTTAAGAAAAATAAATGACGATTGATAATTTAGTTCTTACAGACGAAAAAAATTTTTCCTTTCATTTTGGACTTAAAATTCCGAAGAGATGTCTTTTCAACCTGGTATCGACTCTGAGATTTCTGTTAACAGAATGAAAATTAGTAAAACGAGGTCATTTTAACACAGAGTAAATAGGGAAAGGGGAACACGCTGTCAAAAAATAAACACATTTTACATTAATTTTAAGTTATTTTTATATTAAGTTGCATAATAATATATGTCAAATAACACATGAACATACGCACACACAAATGTAAAGTTCATTTTTTGTGACGAAGGTCCTGGTTCTTCTGAAATTCTTGTTCTTTTGCAATAAAGTCGCGTAGTTTCATTTCTCACTTTTTCCCCTTTCTTTAAGCAAATGTCGGTACCAAGAAATCGCATCCAAAACACCTCGTCTTACTTTTGCACTTTTTTTCAAAATCCGGATCATTCGCTACAATTTGATCAACGATTTCGGTTATCGTTACCAAATTTTTACTAAAGAAATCTGTTGAGAATTGTTTTGGGTTCTTCGTTTTCACAATCTCTATTTTCCAGTTATACACGAATTCCTTGTTTTGTCAGTTCTGAAGGTCGTTGGTAAGCTCTCACCAGAAACCTGCAATAACTCCTCAATATCCTGCTCGTCTACATCTCCTAGTCATGCTGTATCGATTAGGTTGACAATATGGTCAACCTAACGATACAGCGATAGGCTCTTCCCGTTGACAATTCTTGGATACCTTCAACTATAACTTCTTCCACACTCCGTTCACGCATTTATCAGTTAATCCTTGCCAAACGAAGTCAATATTTCGTATGGCATCCGTGATGTTATATTTTTTCCAAAATTGCACAAAACAAACATAGATCTAAGGAAAGTATAGCCCTACGACGAATTATCACCTTTTGCTGATTGGTTCGATTTTGGGAATAATCGTATTATATACGAATCAATGAAATGCAGTGATAATTTGAATCAGCGTAAACTTTGAGCGTTTTTTAGGCTTCAATCAGATCGCGTTATATCGAATCAGCGTTAATCGAGACAGTGTTAAGCGGGATCTTACTGTAGGCTATATTGTCTCCAGTGGCGTGCCGTCCATGAAAGCTGTGGAAGCACCACTTTGTATTTTCTAAAATATAAATACATATTGTGCGATTATTTTCATATTTTAACGTTCTTTGAATTAATTAAAATTAATATTTTATTATAACCGCAATATGTATCTTATTGCTATACTACATGTGTAAAACAATGATAAGATTGCTATTGTATATTCGAATATAAATTCGTATGTGCATATTCCTAGTGGAAGCGCTGTATTGTCGAATACGGGATTGCTTCCACGGCGAAAATATTTGAATGGTGTAAAGCAGCCAGATTACAGGCATTCGCGCATGCATTTTACAGAGCATCAACCTCACGCGGTTTAGCTGGTGGATGCTACACACTAAAATATCGTATAACGCTTCCAATGATTCTATCTAGGGCCGGCACAGCTTCCCTATCATCAAATCTCTCCGCACGCCACTGATTATCTCATATTGTAAAATGTTAGAATGAGAATTTTCACATGCTTGGAGTAATTTATGTTTATATGAATTTAATATATAGAAAAAGAAATCTTAAAGGTTGCTCTTTATAAAAAATTTGGTGTTTTGAAACAATAAATGTTTTGTAAGTAATTACAAAAATTTGGTTCTATCATTATGTACTATCTTCTACAGTTCTATTTCAGATAAATATTTGGTTTTATGATCACATAAAATAAAAATATGTTTACTTTTATTTTGAAGACTTATCTTAAAATTTTCAGCAAAAGAATCACTCGGAGAACCGACAAACAGCTTCCCATTAGAAGATTTCGTTTTTACTACGGAAAAGAAAGACGAAACCATCGATGCAGAACCCATTGACCATCTCCAAAGAATATCCGAAACCGGAGCATTCAGAGTTCAGAACTGGAAACGAAAATCCAAAGATAACATCCCTCCCGGAAATATCACGGATTTAATCGTCCTCGGAACTAATCCAAAAAGACACGCGCTTTTAACCTGGACTTCTCCGGGTGACAATCTCGACGAGGGAATAGGTAATTATTTCCAACTTCTGCATTCACCGGTATTCAATTTAAATCATTAACGACGAATTTAATTTATTTATAGTATCGTCGCTAGAACTTCGATCTGATTTAGATCCGGAAATACTCCTTTCGAATTTTAATGAGTCCTTCTTGTATAACAGTAGCCACGTGATCAACGGTACTCTGGAACCATTACCTCCGGGCGCACTTCAAATCGTAGTTATAAAGGTGCCGGACGAATTTTTTCCGTCGGTCAACAATACTTCAAATAAGACGGTGTATTTTGCTGTCAGAGCAATCGACAAGAATGGCAACGTTTCTCCGGGTTACAATTTGGCATTAGCCAGCTTCAACTTTAACTTTTACGGACGTAAACCGAATTCCAACAAGCCGTTTAGATGGTGGCCCGCAGTCGTCGGCATCGGCATCGCCATTTTATTGATGATTGCGCTTATGATAGGGCTCATTATTATTTTCCATCGAAAAAAGAACCACAAATTCGAGAAAGTGTATTGCGAGTAAACAAATCAAAATAACATTAATATCTGTTCAAGATTCTGTGATATATCCTAAACTGTAAATAATTCTATCACTTGAATGTTCGAACTATCGAAAACTATGTTATTACGTCTGTAATTATTTCTTAATCTCTACCATTGGTATTTGATAATTCATGTCTGCTCAACTGCCGTTTTAGAAATTAAAATTAAAGAACCAAATATTGCTAGATTTATCCAGCATAAAAAGTAATTCGGGAATGATTCTGCAATATCGATTCTTTAATATTAATCAACATATTTGTTATTTGTATTTAAAATACGAAATATTTATTCCCAATTTAAATATTTTTTAGCAAAATAACGATATCGAGTACCGAGTTAAATTCTATTTTAAGGCTTTTTTTTTCTAATATTTATTAATATCTTACAATATATAATTATATATAGAATTTAATATAATATGCTAAGTAGCCTATATTGTGCATTTAATTATTATTATTTTATGCTCTTATGCAATTCCATTACATATAAAGTTAAAAAGAATAGTATTTAAATGTAAAAAATTTTTAAATTAGATTATTGTTAATAAAATCATAGTAATTGCCTAAATAATTTATATTTTATTATTAAGAATCTTTAATTATTTTTTGTACTTCTCAAACATTCTTTCAGAACATTCAAATGACTTAAAACAGCATTATCAGTTAACATCTGATTAAACCTTTAATCACATTTATAGTTCTTTCATAACTTTATGGTATCATTTAATACAAATTAAAGAAATTTTTATTTTAATTTTCAACTCTTTCTGTCTTATGGGCACTAACGGGATCTTTTTCCAAATCCATCATGGGTTTGACTAGGATTGCAATGGGATGGGGGAAATGGAGCCTGACTTATCTGAGACAGACCGCCCACAAAAAATCCTAGGTTTAGTCTCCTAAATTTGATAGCAGTTTATCGGAGTGGCAGGCCAACGACTTAACCGCATTAGCCATTACTGTATTTTTATCTAATAGTAGCTGGCTATTAAATAAAATATGTTAATTTTAATTTTTACACTGATTAAAAAGAACTATTATTTGGTCACTCCTTTCTAATCTTCTTATAAATGAATGCCAATGATTTAATTATAAGAAAAAATACCAGGTATTTCAAAAAATAAATGTAGATAATAAGATCTAAAAATATTCTTCCACATCCAAACATCTCTTATGAAATTTTGGACATCAAAGAGAATATCAAAGCAAAATGTTAATATAAAATAGCAGCGTAATTATAAATTTAACTCAGTCTTATAGTTATGTAATATTAAACTAATAAAAATAAATAGAAAAATTAGAATTTAATTTCAGAAGTTAATGTGTCAAAATTTAATGAATAGAGGAATTAAAGTTATTTAAAATTGAAAGTTGTATCAATTTCTTGAGATAAGATTTTTTTCTGTGGTTTAAAGATAAAGAACTGTTTAATGAGGATGTAATTTAAGCTTCCTGATGCATAATACTTTCTATATCTTAAAAAATACTGTCGGAAAATGCTACTGATTTACATATTTATTTTTGAATATCAATTGTATAAACCTGCTAATATTTATTTTTGCATATTTTCCAATCCCATTACTAAAAAAACTCGAGCAAAGACTGCCACCTCTTACATTAATATTCTATAATTAATATACATGTAAACATAAAGAATCAAAATTTTTAAAATTTAAATTACAATAAATGGCTTATCTTACATTTAAATATACCATATATTTTTATAACATTATTTTTTAAAACAAAAATATACTGGTATTAATTTGGAATTTTCATTAAATATACATAAAGGATTAATATATCAAAAAATCATTGATGTAAAACTCAAAATCTGTATTTAGTTTTAATCCTCTTAAAATGTTAACTATTATATATTATTATTACTATAACTTTTCTCATTCCTATTTATTGTACTCATGCAATTATTTAATAATAAAACAAATTTGTATTCTTACTTGTTTTGATTAGGAAAACATTCAGTGATAACTATAGCTGAAAATAAAAGCATTTTTCAATAAATTTGTAATATACAAAAATTTAAGACAACTTAATTTTCAAATTTCTGAATTATAAAACTCTGATCAATTTTAATGATTTAATTTTGTTACGAAAATATTAGACCTAATATCACTTATTTTCTATTCATGTTTAGAATTACATGAAATAATGATATATCACTTTATCAATTTTTTAATATAAAAGATAGATCAAAATTTGATGGTTTTGTGGTTTAAAATTTTAGTAGAACCCTGATTATCTGAAGCAAACCAATATATGAATAGGTTACTGTTTCTTAAAACTTCTTAAAAGAAAGTTTAAATGATAACATGTATTACAAAATGATTTGTTTCTGTTACCTTTTATTGGGTTAATTTCAGTGCAAAACAAATCATTCATATTAAAAATTAACTATAATACACATTTGTATTCTTTAAAACTATTGTATATATTAGCTGTATATTAAACAATGTAAACAATGTTCTTATATACGATTAAATTCATTAGGGCATAAAAGAGGTGTAATTTTGAATCTGAAATGGATTTTTCCATACTTTTTATCCAAGTTTTCAGTTATGTGAGGTGGCATTGGACAACTTTTACCTTGGATAATCTGAGTTCTGCTGCACAGTGGTGCCTCGTACTTCAAATTTAATTCATTCCAAGAGGCTGTTCAAAGTCCAAATCAATTTTTCTCATTAGAAATAATAAAAAGCAAATTAAACTGTTCCCAGAGCCTAAACAATACTCATTTCAATAAACTTAAAATAGCAAATATAATGAAACTGTAAAAATAACAATTAAATCCCCTAATAATGAATTAGAACACGAAAACATTAAATAAAATATGTAAGTACTGTATAATAAAATGTAAATTGCAGTGGGTTGAACAGAGCTTTTGCATATTCTTGACAGCTGTAGTTACTTAACATAGATTCCTAGTTTAATTATAACAGTTGTAAAATTCAAAACATTATTACTAATATGAAATTTATTCTTTGTTTAGAATCTTATTTTAAACTTTTTAATTCCTATTTTGTTTGAATAAAATCAAGTCAAAATGTCTGAATGAAACATATATTTGGCATATTATGCTTTGCGAGTTTCATAAAGGATATAATGCTGCACAAACAATAAAACACTTCATAATGTATTTGGGGAAGATGCTCTAAATTTTGAAAATCTGAAATGAAATGTGGTTTAAAAAGTTCTGTTCAATAAATTTTGAACTGAAGGATACAAAATGCAAAGACATCTGAAAGCTGTCAAAGAAAAATTACAGGTAGCTGTTAAAGATTGACAAACAACACACTATAAATAAATAAATAAAATATATATATATATATATATATATATAAAAATGGACATGTATGTCCCTATATTTCACTTTTTCTCCAAAACTACACATCGCACGTAAATGGTGTTTGTATGTGGTAGTAGCCCCAAGCCTCCATTCGTGCATAGGGGTGGTTGCGTCTCGATAGCTATAAGGGTGCGGGAGATATGAGGCTGAAAGTGGTTGAAAGTGGCTTTCTATTTCGAATGCTTTGTTTGAATTTGTTCGAATTAAATTTGAACATAAAATTCGAATATTGGTTCGATTATAGAACGATTGTAAACGTTGAAAATAGTTCATTTGACTAAACGTAAAAATTCTCTAATTAGTCTGGAAATGGGGGACCTAATTCTTGCATTCTGTGAAAACGGGTAAGATTGGCTATAATGTAATTATCTTAATCTTCACTATTGTTACTTTTTGCCCAGCGAAGCGGGTCCTTGCAGCTAGTATATATATATAGATGAATATGTATAATGTAATATGTTTAGCATATATATATGCTAAACATCTAAACATATGTTTGCATATACAGTAGAGCATCAATTATCCAAAACAATTCAGGACTGGGGTTGTTCGGATAACTGATCATTTACAAAAAAATATATTAAACACAAAACTATACTGTATATAATTTGTATCACATCTTACAATTACATACCTTACATAATGTAATGCATTAAACTATGCCTACAGTTCAGTTTCGCAGGGAGGGGAAGAGTGCTGCAATGCCACAGCCCTAGCGGAAATTTGAATTTGTCGACTGGAACGCTTTCGGTTAACCGATGTTTCAGTTTGCTTGGTATTTGGATAATTGATGCTCTACTGTGTATATATATACACACACACACATACATGTATACATATACATATATATATGCAAACACACCAAAAGTAAAGCAAAAAAAAAGCACTAAAAATATATGAGACTAAAACACAAGAGCAAGATGACTTAGCAGTTCAAGAGATTTTGTTTATGCTTTGAGCATTTTTCATTCAATGGGCAGTTCTAACTCTGGAGCAAATTTTTATTGAATTTAGTGTTCAAAGTACTGGGTGTCACTGTATTTTGTAACAGTTGTATGCTATTTGTGATTAAGTTGCTTCTGAGAATGATTAAATCATGAAAAACAATATAGGATTGTTCCAAATCAGTTTTAATCATTTTTAAAATAACTGTAATACATCTGTTTATTAAAACACTAATACAAGCATTATATGCTTGTATGTAGTACAAGCATTATATGCTTGTATGTAGTGTGTACAATGTATGTACATTGTAATCAGATTGTAAACCTACATTATTTTGTTCTATAAACCTTCAGCACAATTATTATATCTATTTCATGGAATTTTGTATTTTGTCAATATTTTTTCATGACTATTTTAGTTGGCTCTGGAATTCACTCAGCAACTTAGAAATGAAGAATGATGTAAGCCACAACATCTAATTTAATTAGAAGCTATCTATGTCCAATACTCATATATCTTATAGATAAGAAAGGGAATCTTACATTTTATATATAAGGAAAGAATACACAAAGAATATATATTCTCAAAAATGCTACAGAAATAATAGTTATGTTGAATTAAAATAGAATATCAAAATTCAATTGAAAAATTTTTTAAATTCCAAAATAATTTGTGATAAAGAATTAAGCGATTTAAATCTTTGTTTTATTTACTGATTTTGTTATCTCAAAACTATATTCATAAATATGCCCCTTAAAATAAAACTAATTAATATGAAATCAATGTTAGTTATTTAATGTTTAAATGTATTATCAGAAACAAAGTTTTATTAATATGAATTAAGATTTCAATATACAACGATAAAAACTTTTATTGGTGTATAAACTAAATGATGACAAAATACAGCAATGACTTGCTAACAACAAATGTGAAAACACAAATACTAGTTTACATTCTTGTATGTAACTGAACAAATATCAGTTTCTTTATAACTGATAATATTAATTATCACTGGATATACACAGACCACAATCATAGAATTTCAATGATTGGTACAGCTACAATGAGAACAATACTTGATAATAAGTACTTTTATCATGAATTTCTTAATCTAGATTTATTAATGCAAATGTTAAAATTAGATAGTTCTTACAATCACAATTTTTAATATTAAAATTTTCCAGCATTATAAACAATCAGTTTAAACAACAAAATAAATATAAAAATTATTTGGCAGCCTGATTTTTATGTACATCATCATATTACAAATTTTCAGAATGCTAAACATTTTATAATATGTGTTAAATTCTTAGTTTTATGTAAATTTTGTAATTTTTTTAGGTTGCTAATATTTTGAAAATATTAAATTTAATTTATAATTACAATGAACAAAAGTCAAAAGATAGATACAATATACACATTGCTGGTACTTGTTAAATGGTTGTCTTTTGTATTACTGCTGTGCTGATACCTGAAAATAATACAATAATAATAATTTTATTATTATAATATTATTTAATATATAATTAACAATATAATTTTAAAAAGTAAATTTTATATTAGAAGTCTTATAAAACCATGGTAGAGTCAAAAATAATAAAAGTCATATTAAAAGTTTGGTTTATGCTAATAGTACAAATATAGAAGACAACTTCCAAAGTAAGCTTCTTCTGCAGATTTTCACTTCTGCTAATGTCAATACTGTTTGTCAAAACAATTCTAGAAGCCGTTTTTGTGATGTCTTTAAGGACTAATCACTAAAGCTTACATTGGTTGTTCTTGGTCAGCAAACCATGGACATTGTTTTCCCAATCTCCCTATCATTGAACTGCCATCTTGTAATTCCCTAAAATGAAACACAGTTGAAGGGTTGCAGATTCCAATAAGCAGTAAAGTGAAAAGTTACTTAAAAATAATTTAATGTAAAAATGTATGTTATATAATAAAACTTATACCAAAAGTTTGATTTATTTTTGACTCTACAATATTTATATTATTTGTACTTGTCCTCCAAATTTATAATAATTTATTTTTCTTTAAAAAATAATTACTGTTTGTGATTAACAATAAACTTAAAATTAAAAGTCAATTTAGTTCAATGTTATATTTATTATATCAAATGACTTTCTTATTAACTTTACTAAAATTTTACATTCACATTTACTTAGAATAATTTTTATATATTTCATATTAGAGTATTATCAAAATAAAAATGTTTACTTTTACTAAAAAATAAAATAATAATTAAATATAAATCAGTAATTATATCTTTATTGATATGAGTCTCAAAACTCTTTATAAAGGGACACAAACACAGATTTAACAAATACAGTAGAGCATCGATTATCCAAATCAATTGGAGACTGCGGTTGTTTGGAAAATTGATTTTTCCGATAACTGATTATGTACGAAAAAATATATTAACCTATCCCATGTTGAAATTCATTCATATTCTGGCACGTCCTTAAGTACCCTTTCATGGTCACGCCAATGCTGCCAGCTAAAACACACACACCAGCAAAAATAATATTGGAGTAGCCCAAAACATAGCCAAATATTGCAGCACCACAGCACTAGTGAAAATTTAAATTTGCCAACTGGAAAGCTTTCGGTTGATCAATATTTGGATAATTGATGCTCTACTGTAAATAACAATTAAGGTTAACTTCCTTATAACAAATTACATTTACAGTCAATCATTTACATAATAAAGCTAAAACAACACATTCTTAGTCTTTAACTTTCTTATAATTCAGTCTTAACAAAAAATAACCAATAATAGAAACATGTCTATAGTTTCCAATATACAAATCCCAATTCTTTAAACTTACAACAATTACTTAAGTATTGTTCATTGAAATAAAATAATACTTTATATTTAACACTTAATTCAAATATAATATAGGCTGAACAGAAATATCAATTGTTCATATAATTTTAAAAATTTCCAAATTTTATATTTTGATATTATTACTAATTTTATATTTGCAATTTTAATATAATCAATGTCAAAATCCTGGCCTCTAACAAAGATTCTTTAAAGCTCAATGTAATTTCTTTGGTTATGTATGCAATCTCCAGCAGTGTTAAAAATATAATGCTTTTCTACAGGAAAATCATTTTCAAAAATGGAAGTAGATAGAATCAAACAGTTTTTTGCATTATAATCTTATTTAATTCATTTATTAATGTACAGTTTGAAATTTTGAAAATCAAATTCATTCATTTTCTACAAATTTTCTATGATTTTAAAATTTCATATAAAATTAACAAATTCTTTTTCAAAATTCTGAATCATTTAAATAGGATTCTAATGCAAAAAAACTGTTTGGTCTTATCTATATCCATTTTCAAGAATTTTTCCATAGAAAAAGTATTACATTTTTAATTAATGCCACTTGCTGGAATCCATTTGGATCACATGCTAACCAAAGAGCTTACAATCAGCCTTAATACCACTTAGTCTTATATACAATGAAAACTACTGTTTAACAGCTTTTCCAAATATCTTTCCACAAAAAAAAAAAAGTCTTTAATTAACAAATATCTTCCATTAAAAGTCAATCCAAACTATAAAGTCTCAGTTGTACAATCAAGCACTTCATGGAAAAACTTAGCTGAGACAATAAATATGATTGACTAGACCAAGGAAACCACACGTCATAAACAATTCCTGGTTTGAAAGTTGATCACAATACTTTTAAAGAATATCTGAAGAAGACAACTTTTCAGATATTCTTTAAAAGTACTGATGCCTACTATCGTTCATATAATATTTCAATATTATATGAACGATATCCCAACAAAGTTCCCTATCCCAAAAAAGAAGTTTTTTACACTCATTACCTAATTTGAAGGATTCTTCCTTGGCATCATTTGATTGATTAAATTAAATTTGATATAGATTAATTTCCTTAAGTCATCTAGTGATCCCAATAATTGGCCCCCAAAACCTTGAAATTCCATTTACCAAACATATTGCCATGAGCAAACAGCCTAGTTCCAGCCCAATGTAGAATCCATGAATTGATCTATTTTTAAAAAGCCTCCTTAAGTACTGTAGTTGGATTCCCTAAATTCCCTTGAAAAAATTTATTCCCTAAACTGGGAACAGATAAGATATACTGAAAAGTATCAAAAATCAAAACAAGAGAGCAGATACCAAAAGACTTACTAAGACACCTTATCTTGCAGCCGAAGTTTATTACTTCAAACGTTTTCAGTCATGTTAAATGACCTTTCTGAAGACAAAGAAATAAGAGAAAGCTTTTATACTTCCGTTGCAAAGTTAAAAATGATGTCATAAATTGCAACGGATTATAGGCTAATTCAAAAATATTCAAAAAGCTTGTTTGTTTGTACTAAGCGTTCAATTTATACAGTTTTTTATCTTTTATTTTGCTTTCTCTTATTTCTTTGTCTTGAGAAAGGTCATTTAACATGGCCGAAAACGCTTGAAGTAATAAACTTTGGCTGCAAGATAAGTGTCTTAGTAAGTCTTTTGGTATTAATACTATGCAGTCTCGAACGAATTACAAGAGAGCAGATCTTAGTCAAAAATCAAAACAAAGAGATTTTATTAAAAATATCAAAATATCTTTTATTTTCAGATGAAAATAAGGATATTTTGTTTTGACTTTTGTTTGACATTTGAGTAATATCTCCTATCTTTGCTAATCAGGAACTTCACCAGTATAACAAGTCCTATTAACAAACAAGGTCCAAGTAGACAATATATATATATACAGAATGAAAATAATATTTATAATGTCAGATATTTACAATGTTTTTATTTATTCCTTTCTGAAATAAATACAACTTATTAATAATCACAATTCAAGAGTAATAAATTGTAAAAAGAAACATTAATGCTTCTGACTCATAGGAAGTAAATGATTTTGTTGGTTGTCATAAATACTTCTAGTTTTACCAAGCACATTCACATTAGTACATTCACTAAATATGCTGTTTTATGGGACTGTCAAAAACAATGAATCTCAAGGCCAGATTTAACTTTTTACTTTTCATCACATAATGATAATTTTTTTAAAATAAAAGCATATAATTTTTATTATTGAATAGAAAGTACCGCCCTTCACATTCTAAGACTTAGTTTCTAAGCCTTCTGTTTCAGGCAGTTTCAAATAAATCAGTTTGATATTTGGCTGAATATTCAATAGTAAGAAAGAGAAGAATATTTGATATTTGACCAAAAATACCTAATAGTAAATCTTATTAACTGGTGAATTGAATAAATGATAACAGTTCAACCCTCTTCCACAGAAATACTTTACTTTATCAAATGTTTTTGACTGTCTAATAGCCAAAAATGTTCAATAAAATATTTCTGCTGAAAGAAGCTTGAACCATTATCAAAAACACTTATTTAGTCCATTCCTAGTAATTATCATAATAAACTAGTTATATTTAAACTAAAGTCTGAGTGTAGTCACTCTCTATTGGAACTTATGTGACATTCAATCTGCAAATTAAGGCATGCCAATTAAAAACATAGATTCGGGTTTGCATAGGCCATCTGCTCAGGCCAAATGTGCTGATACATGTTTGCGAAACTGCATAACTTGCTGCAAAACAAATTTTACATCAAATATTTATATACAGTATAAAGTCACTATTTAACATATATTGATGTTTATTTTCATTTTGATTTAATATAAATACATGGAGTTGAATATAATCTATTGTTTCAAATATCAATCAAATTTCAGTATTGCACATATAGCACATTGCATATGAACACATAGGTAGCACTTCTAGAAATGCTCTTAAAAAAACTGTAAAGTAAAACAGAAATTATTTTGCAACAACGTTTCAGAATCACCTGTAATTTTATTTTGTCATGAAGTGCCTATACTCAAATAACAAAATCTGGTTTAAAAAATTTAAATAGAAAAATCATTTTTTAATACTTGAAGACAAGTTCGCCCAAGTAGGGATCACCATTTTTTATTTTTTGCGTTCTAGACAATACATTTCTGGCGACTGACCTTCCTTTCTAGGCTACTAGCTGCCAAAAAGTTTTAAAGTTTAAAAATTTAGAAAAATCATATTTAATCAAATAAGTTTGCTATGAAATTTGATTTCAGTTTATAAAGAACTTGGACATTAATTCCCAACATGATTTAAAAAAAAAAACAAAGAATGTACAGGAAAACCTCATTTAATGCTATTAATGAATCCAGCAATTAATGGACATTAAGTGAAAATGTGCTAACCAAATATAATAAACCAAAAATATAAAACCAAATATAATAATAAACCAAATATAATAAAATTTGTAATTTGATTAATACAATTATTCCATCAGTATATATGTAGCCTTTACAGTGATACCTCAAACTTTGAACAACTCTATTTTGAATGCTAACTTTGAGCAAAATCAACCTGAAATTTGAATAATGCTACTATGTTCAAATTGTGCAAGCAGTAAAAAAATGTACTTCTTAAATGCTGTCTGTTGAGTACTCATCAAGTCATCTTTCAGTCACACTGCAAAAGAATCTTGTGTTATACTACTGTATTTTCAATGCTTTTTTCACTTTATTTTTGGTAAGTTTGGTTATATATATAAACCATACTATTTCCAAGAAGTGTTTGAAAGCAATGAAGCCTAAGAAAAAATCTACGACTAAGGTGAAAAAGGAACTTATCACAAAACATGAAAGTTGTACATGTGTAGCAGATCTAGTAGCCATGTTTAAGATCTTGAAGTTAATGTGTGCACCATTCATAAGAACAAGGAAGCAATAAAAGCAGCTGATATGGCTGAAGTATGACAGTGTTGACTTCCAGAAGATTGCTTATCACTGAGGAGATGGAAAAACTCCACCTACTGTGGATAAATAAGAAGCAATTGGCTGATGATATCTCTGTGAAGATTATTTCTGAGAAAACAAAGCAGATGCATAATGATTTTAAGAAACAGAACATCACCATTCCTTGTTAAGGTACAGTATATGAATTCGTTTTAATATACAGTATTTATGAATTTTATTTATTTTTCATGTTTTAGTTTAGTATTTAGTATATTCAGTTGTGTTATTTTTACCTTAAATTATGTGTATTTGCTGTTTATTAAAATGGGTATTGTTTAGGATCTGAGAACATATTAATTCACTTTCCATTATTTCTAATGGGAAAAATTGATTCAGTCTTCAAATAGCCTCCTGGAATGAATTAAATTCAAAGTAGAAGGCACCACTGTATTTAAGCTACATTACAGGATAAAAACATTATAATTAAAAAAATAATTGCATAAATATGATTTATTTAAGCTACCCAGACCTCCATCCAATCCAGATCTCCATCCTTTACTTCCAGACATATTTAATTTTAGATATAACCATCCATGGTATTAATAGTAGCAGTAATGTAGCCCGATTCATTATAGTGATCATTTGATTTATTATTAAAAACATCAGGCTTTAAGATGTTTATATACTTTATTTAGCTACTATTTTGCAAAATATTTAAATGGTAATGTTTGAACAGCATTAACCTTTTTCACTTCCTTTTACAATTTTCGATAGGTGCCAATCACTTTGTCAAGATTTCTCTGTATTTCTGTGCTTCTTTCTATATTAGGATTTCCATCAAACAAAATCTCCTTGGTACAAATGAAGTGATCAGTTCACATCATGCCAGTTGAAACTTTCTTGCATTTAATCTCTTAATTGTACCATTCTTTTCTTGTTCACACTCCTGTAATGCACACATTACTTGCCCTTTCAAGCTTTCCATAGTTTACATTTTCCCCTTCAGATTGAAAAAAAAAATTTCAGCTATTGTAAAAAAACTCACATTAACTAAGTAATTACTCACTTAAAGCAGAATACAGTATTATTTTGTTCAACTGTGTGTAGTGATTATCACACATATCAAAGTCACATAAGCAAGGCTTTCCTGTATCTGACAGCTATCACTTCTGCTTATAAAAATAACTGTATCTTAATTGCTTAATTAAATCTGTATAACTGCTTATAAAAATAAAGTTATCTTTATAAGCAGTTATACAGAAAGATAAAGTTATCTTTATAAGCAGTTATACAGATTTAATTAAGCATTTAAGATACAGTTATTTTTATTAAACTCATTAAGTCAAAGTCAGGATTCTATATCCCTTAAACTTCAACTCTGCTTATAAAGATAACTTTATCTTTATAAGTAAAGTTGAAGTTTAAGGGATATAGAATCCTGACTTTGACTTAATGAGTTTAATTACAGATTTTTAAAAATTTTCCATTATCTAGCAGTTTATCAAGAATCTGTTCACAAAATGATTACAAAATTGTATATCATTTATAGTGGTTTTGAGTGCGTTTTCAAGACAACCTTGTGTCTAATCAGAATGCCAGTAACATATTGTACAGTAATACCCTGAACTTACGCGATAAGTGGGACCAAACGATAACAGCGTAAGTCGAATTCGCATAAGTCGGGGTATAATTTCGCAATTTGTGTAAAATCCAAGTCGGATGTATGTAAGCTAACAAATGTTCTCGTTAATCTTATCTCGTCTTTTGATTCATTCACGGTTACAAGAAATCACCACATAGAATCTCTCAAGTCTCCATAGATATAACAAACACAGAAATAAATAACACAAAATAAATTGTAGCTATGTGTCGATTCCGCACGACACGTCTGAACATGTAAGTTGAACAATAGTGTGGGGGGAGTGAGTAATAAAGAGTTGCGTGGCGCTCAAACAAAAGATGAATCGACGAGATTTGAAAATCGCATAATTCTGGGTTCGCGTAAGTCAGGGTAGCGTAAGTCGAGGTATTACTGTATTAGTAAAAAGATGCCAACATGAGGTTGTAATAATTTGGTGTTGTATTTGGCACAGAGCCATGGTAATTGTTTATCATTTGTATTCACATGGAATATAAGAGAATATTGACAAGTGAAGGGTATATGGAAAAATAGGTTCAAGTTAAAAGTACTGACAATTTCGACTTACTGAGACCATGTTATATGGAAAACCCTATGTACTGTTCTTGGGACCTATCAAGATTCGAGTAACCATAATTCAACTTAGAAAGGTTTTATAAAAATCAAAATTTGTTCAAGTCTTTAAAATTCAAACTGCCAAATCATATTAATTTTATTATTTTGTACAAGTCTTTTTCTCAGAACAAACATTAAAAATATGATAAATAATTCAAAATAGCTGTTATGAGAATTATAATGTATAATAGCAAAACTGGAAAATATATCAATAATTCACACAATTTGTTCAATTAAAGTGTTGCTGGGAACTAGTGTAAGGAGTCAATTCCAAACCATTCTATTTTATTTGAAGATTATTTTTAGTTCATTATTCTATTTATTTTGGAGCATTTTATTTCATTAAGGATAGACTACTGCACCATCCCAGATAAAATTCTACAGGTTAAAACTCACCTTACAATGACTACAGACAGAAAAAATGACATCATCATCCCAAAACGACATCTCAAGAGTGAGAGATTTCCATGGAAAATTAACAGAATAATCTCCCAATCCCAAATTATTACTAGACAACACAAAAAAAGTATTATAAAATTGTGAGGGAGATGACATAAGTAAAAAACCAACTACTAGATCAAATAAAATGTCTTTGTGTAAATATGTAAATAGGATAAGTGGTTTGATACATTGTAATGTTACCACACCTGCCACATAAAAAAAAGGAGATGAAGAGACAACTAGACAAGGTGAAACTTAGATTTGAATGAGGTCGTGCTAAGAATTGAGTGATTGATGAAAGGTTTCCAAGTTCCAGTTCCAGGTCTGGTAACAGAGTTTTGGTGATGCATAGTGAAATTTGTAAGATTCATTGTATTATTTTTTTTTAATAGAATTGATTCCTATCTTTCTTGTCAGTTGTGTGGAGATAGAATTAAAATAGTTCTAATTTGAATTAACTTCCCAAATTGTCAGGAAGGTTTTGTGCGTGTTTGTTTTGGTTTGATAAAGTATCTTTTTTATTTTACAAAGATTTTCTAAAGTTATTGAATTGTACATATACAAACTTTACTAAATAGAATTTTTTATATTGCATACAGTAATTCTTTTGACATTTGATCTTTAGTAATGATATGTTAATTTTGCCCACACAATACTAACAACAAATCTTAGTATGTAAGCATGCCATTAGCACATTTTTTTGAGCTTTTGCTTTACATTCATATACAAGATGTTACAGTAGAAGTGTTAATGTGTGAATTAATGAGAATTATATTACAATTATTTTCTAGATAATTTAAAATCTGTTTAAATTATCACCTGTTGCATTCCCCAAGTTAAGTAGTCTGGTTGTGTGGCTGCTGTATATTCATCAACTAACTGTTGAACTATTTCTCGAGAAGAGTCC
Source organism: Centruroides sculpturatus (assembly GCF_000671375.1). Classification (NCBI taxonomy): domain Eukaryota; kingdom Metazoa; phylum Arthropoda; class Arachnida; order Scorpiones; family Buthidae; genus Centruroides; species Centruroides sculpturatus. Next base: position 182,219 of record NW_019385703.1, on the reverse strand, counting down.
AATTCTTCTAAATTATCTTTGAACATTGCCTCCTTACGAAACTGTTCCAAAAATGCTTCTCGTTTTCTTAATTTATCATATTGACGTAATGTTCTTTCAAATAACTAAAAATTATTATTATTATTATTAGTTACTTTTCTTATAATTACATTATTATTATTTTTCTATCGGTTAGAGAATTATAAAGAAACAGATTCACATTAGTNTGTCAGGAAGGTTTTGTGCGTGTTTGTTTTGGTTTGATAAAGTATCTTTTTTATTTTACAAAGATTTTCTAAAGTTATTGAATTGTACATATACAAACTTTACTAAATAGAATTTTTTATATTGCATACAGTAATTCTTTTGACATTTGATCTTTAGTAATGATATGTTAATTTTGCCCACACAATACTAACAACAAATCTTAGTATGTAAGCATGCCATTAGCACATTTTTTTGAGCTTTTGCTTTACATTCATATACAAGATGTTACAGTAGAAGTGTTAATGTGTGAATTAATGAGAATTATATTACAATTATTTTCTAGATAATTTAAAATCTGTTTAAATTATCACCTGTTGCATTCCCCAAGTTAAGTAGTCTGGTTGTGTGGCTGCTGTATATTCATCAACTAACTGTTGAACTATTTCTCGAGAAGAGTCCAATTCTTCTAAATTATCCTTGAACATTGCCTCCTTACGAAACTGTTCCAAAAATGCTTCTCGTTTTCTTAATTTATCATATTGACGTAATGTTCTTTCAAATAACTAAAAATTATTATTATTATTATTAGTTACTTTTCTTATAATTACATTATTATTATTTTTCTATCGGTTAGAGAATTATAAAGAAACAGATTCACATTAGTTAATTAAATGATGCAAAAAATTTACCGAAGAAATACTTGTATGATTAGCCAGCATTAAGCCACTGACTCGATGTGCTGTTTGAATGTATGGAGATTTCTTTGATAATGCAACTTGAATACTTGCTGGACCCCAAGGAATAAATTGAGCTAATTTCCGTTCACGTATTCTTTGTAAACTTTTATGAACCTACAAAACATAACTGTTAATCACATATTACAGGAGTTAAAAAGAAAAAGTGGAATACATATATTATTAAACCTGTGTAGGATCAACTTCTCCTTGAATAATGTTTAATATACTGATGTAACAATGATTTGCATTTTTGTCATGTGCTGTTGACACCATCATATTCTTTGGTTGCAACAAACGTCTCATTACATCTAATACAGTTGTTTTCCTGACACTTGCAGTCTTTCAATGAAATTAAAAATATAAATTATTATTTACATTAACAGTATACATTATTATTATTCATTTGGCCCATAAATTATTATTTAGTCAATATAAAAATATAAAATTATAAATAAAAATATAACATAATATAGAAGCAAATAATTCAAGAGATTAGGAATTATTATTTGTAAACATCATTCTATGACTGAATTGCTTTTATGATTAGATAAAATAGTGATTGCAAGACTGCTCACAATTGAATGCTACCAAGTATTAATTTCCAATCGTTTTCCAACTTTTAAGACTTGGAAAAAGTTCAAAATAACAATTATTCAGCTTTATTGCCTCAGTTTTTGTCGCGGGATTTTATTTTATATCTTAAGATAATATATTGCCTATTATTATTATTATTATTATTAGTTACTTTTCTTATAATTACATTATTATTATTTTTCTATCGGTTAGAGAATTATAAAGAAACAGATTCACATTAGTTAATTAAATGATGCAAAAAATTTACCGAAGAAATACTTGTATGATTAGCCAGCATTAAGCCACTGACTCGATGTGCTGTTTGAATGTATGGAGATTTCTTTGATAATGCAACTTGAATACTTGCTGGACCCCAAGGAATAAATTGAGCTAATTTCCGTTCACGTATTCTTTGTAAACTTTTATGAACCTACAAAACATAACTGTTAATCACATATTACAGGAGTTAAAAAGAAAAAGTGGAATACATATATTATTAAACCTGTGTAGGATCAACTTCTCCTTGAATAATGTTTAATATACTGATGTAACAATGATTTGCATTTTTGTCATGTGCTGTTGACACCATCATATTCTTTGGTTGCAACAAACGTCTCATTACATCTAATACAGTTGTTNAATTAATTTCTTTCAATTTTACAAAATTTTTCAAAAATACAAACTGTGGTCACTTTGATCTAAGCACTGTATTAAGTAAAATCATCAGCTATTTTATAACACCATATTAAAATAACTTTTCATTATTAATTAATTTAATTGTCATTTTATGGAATACATATCATCTTACATGTCACTATTCATTAAACTGCAATAAGATCCTTTAGAAATGAATCTCTATAAGTGCAAAGTCTTATTCATACTTTCTTACCTCTTCAAAAATAGACTATTGCCACCAAATACATAATTTTATCCTTACTTTGACATATGCAACTGTTTATATCATGCATTATGTCAGCTACTTTTATTTTATTTATACACAATTATTGTTAATTTACCCTTCCTTTTTTAATAAAATTGTTTGTCATTACTATTTTTTATTTATCATAATACCCATTGTTTAATTCATAATAACATAAAATGAAAATCAAGATTTTTAGCCAACATGAGGTTGTAATAATTTGGTGTTGTATTTNTCCAAAAATGCTTCTCGTTTTCTTAATTTATCATATTGACGTAATGTTCTTTCAAATAACTAAAAATTATTATTATTATTATTAGTTACTTTTCTTATAATTACATTATTATTATTTTTCTATCGGTTAGAGAATTATAAAGAAACAGATTCACATTAGTTAATTAAATGATGCAAAAAATTTACCGAAGAAATACTTGTATGATTAGCCAGCATTAAGCCACTGACTCGATGTGCTGTTTGAATGTATGGAGATTTCTTTGATAATGCAACTTGAATACTTGCTGGACCCCAAGGAATAAATTGAGCTAATTTCCGTTCACGTATTCTTTGTAAACTTTTATGAACCTACAAAACATAACTGTTAATCACATATTACAGGAGTTAAAAAGAAAAAGTGGAATACATATATTATTAAACCTGTGTAGGATCAACTTCTCCTTGAATAATGTTTAATATACTGATGTAACAATGATTTGCATTTTTGTCATGTGCTGTTGACACCATCATATTCTTTGGTTGCAACAAACGTCTCATTACATCTAATACAGTTGTTTTCCTGACACTTGCAGTCTTTCAATGAAATTAAAAATATAAATTATGTATGTTTATGTGATATTAAAATTATATAAGTATTACTTTACTACTACCTCTTGATCTGTTGTCAAAGGTGTGTAGCCAGTCATCAGAAAATGTAATCGAGGAGTTGGTATTAAAGGTGCAATAAGACCAATCAGATCATTATTCATATAACTTGGATAACGTAGAGTAGTTGTGCTAACAGACATGATTGTTGAAACCTAACATTATCATCAGAATAAAAATTAATAAAATAAATTTATCTTTCTTCTAATAAAAGAAATAATTATAAAAAAAATACAATTCTTACCAACATATTAATTTGGGTAAAACTTGGATTTTGGATATGAAGACGATCAACAGCAATGCGATTGAGAGCAGTGTTATCAAGAACCACCACACAATCTGCATTTTGTGTCAATCTCTTCAAAGTTAATAAAGAATTGTAAGGCTGTACAACAACATCACTTATTTCATCTTGATTAGGAAAAACTGAATATGTTTCTATCAATTTTTTTGGAAATCTGTCAAATTTTTAAAGGAAAATAATTTATTAATTAATGTTTAAATACTCCCAAGATTCAATCTAATAGTCCGTTATTAAAAACAGGCTAAATAATTTTACAATATAGTATGAAAGCCAAAACACAAATAAATAATAAACTTCTATTAAGCTCCTTGTAAAATATTTATTTTTAATTTATTCTTTAATTAGTAAATTTTGTTGATTTTGAAGTAGCAAAATATAAAATTATAAATAAAAATATAACATAATATAGAAGCAAATAATTCAAGAGATTAGGAATTATTATTTGTAAACATCATTCTATGACTGAATTGCTTTTATGATTAGATAAAATAGTGATTGCAAGACTGCTCACAATTGAATGCTACCAAGTATTAATTTCCAATCGTTTTCCAACTTTTAAGACTTGGAAAAAGTTCAAAATAACAATTATTCAGCTTTATTGCCTCAGTTTTTGTCGCGGGATTTTATTTTATATCTTAAGATAATATATTGCCTATTATTATTATTATTATTTGTTATTATATATATTTTTCTTATAATAATTAAAGTATTAAATTTTAATATATAATTTTGGTATGAAATCTATAATATAAATTAATTTCTTTCAATTTTACAAAATTTTTCAAAAATACAAACTGTGGTCACTTTGATCTAAGCACTGTATTAAGTAAAATCATCAGCTATTTTATAACACCATATTAAAATAACTTTTCATTATTAATTAATTTAATTGTCATTTTATGGAATACATATCATCTTACATGTCACTATTCATTAAACTGCAATAAGATCCTTTAGAAATGAATCTCTATAAGTGCAAAGTCTTATTCATACTTTCTTACCTCTTCAAAAATAGACTATTGCCACCAAATACATAATTTTATCCTTACTTTGACATATGCAACTGTTTATATCATGCATTATGTCAGCTACTTTTATTTTATTTATACACAATTATTGTTAATTTACCCTTCCTTTTTTAATAAAATTGTTTGTCATTACTATTTTTTATTTATCATAATACCCATTGTTTAATTCATAATAACATAAAATGAAAATCAAGATTTTTATCTGATTTTCCTTATTTTACAGATTACGTAACATTAAATAATTTTTTTAATTATAAACATTTTCTTCATCTTGCAATAACCAAAAGAAAATAAATATAGTTTGTTGCTAATTAGATACAATTTTCATATTGTGAAAATTTATGAATATCAGGATTCCATTTATGAATATCAGAATATCAACTTTCAATAGGAAAATAATTTATTAATTGATGTTTAAATACGCCCAAGATTCAATCTGTTATTAAAAAAAAAGGCTAAATAATTTACAATATAGTATAAAAGCCAAAACACAAATAAATAATAAATTTACATTTTCATTTCCAATTAACATCTAAAAAAACTCAAACAAAATGAAATAATTGAATATATTTATATTCAATTTATTAATGATTCAGAAATTACTCACATAAAAAAAAAATTCTAATTACTCTTTAATAAATTGTCAACTAGAGTTAAGCAAAAAATGTTTAAATCTAATCTCAGAGTTGCTAAAAAATCACTACTTAATCTACTTAAAAATTAAAATCCATTATTAGATAAATAAATATCCATATAAAATTAAACAATTACTTTAAAAATTATTATTATTGTTATAAAAAATTATTTTATAATGATAGTGATAAAATAATTTTTGATAGTAATTTTTGAAATAATTTATGATAGTAGCGTTGAATTATCATCATTTCCTAACTAAAGAATTAGAATAAATCATTTTTAATACACAAAATGTCTCTAAAAAGTGAGTGATAATTGTTTATTGTAAATATGAAAGTTACATTTATGAACTTCTTGTTAATGTAACATTAAATAACAGCATTGTTTCATAAAAATTTCATCAAAAATATTAACTCTAAAACTACATTAAAAAATAGCAAAAAATTAAAATACCTATCATTTAAACGTTCCAAGATATAAGATCCCATTCCTGAACCAGTACCTCCCGCAATTGAATGACATAAAACAAAACCCTCCAGACTATCACTTCCATCAGCTTCTCTATCAATAATATCAAATATTTCTTCATGAAGTTTTTCTCCCTAAACAAAATCACATTAATTTTTATATCAATATCATTATAATAAGAATAATAATAAATATATAGATTGTTCATTCTTAATTTAATCATTTGAACACTAACTGATAGACTAGACAATGTGACTTAATATATAGATGGCTAATATCATCTATACACAAATTTCATTAGATTTATTTAATAATTCAAGATTTAATACAAATTTTTCAAATGGAAGTCTAAATGACTTCCATTTTCTTGGAACATGACAGTAAGTTTTCCTTATCCATATATTCAGAACCAGTGCACTTATAGGGTAAAAGATAATTTCTCTTCCATACTGTGACAGGAAACAAAATCTGAAGTTCAATTTTAATTTGCCTGCAAAGAAAGAAAGCACCCAATGAAAAACAAAATGTTCAAGTAAGCTGGTCAACATGCAAAATTCTTCTCTTGATGTTCTGGGATGCCAAAGGAGTGTTATTGCTGAACTTCCTAAAAAGTGGAATTATAAATGCCAACAAGCATTGTAACAAACTGACAAGATGCCAGACTTTCTCAGTTCACAAATCACCTCCTTGATGACAATGTGAGACTCCACATGAAGGCAGCAACAGTATCCTCTGTGGCCAAATTTGTTGGGAACATCTCATCATCCTTTTACAGTCCTGACTTTGCATTCAGTGACTTCCACTTTTTCCCAGAAATAAAGAAGTAGAAGTTTTGTTCAATGCAGGGCATGGACTTGTATAAGGAAAGTTTCTTTAATTTGATAGTATAACAAATACATCAATATGAGGAGGCACATTGTCAAAAAAAGTAATAATGCCTATTCCTATTTATTATATACTTGGTCTCCAAAATAAAAATTTCTGTTACCAGAAGACCCAGAAAACTTATTTTTAGATTACTACTCATATTTATGTAGCCACATTGTAAAAAAAATTATTTTCTTGGTTGAAATATGTTGCAAAATTAAATAATGGTAAAAAGAAACTATATTATGACAAATATTGTTCTAAATATGTATTTATTTTTGAGCTGTATGTAAGTCATAAGATAGCCCTTTAGCTACATCACCACCATTTTAATAATACTAATCAATAATCAGGCTTAAACATAAGTTAATAATTGAAATAACACTAGCACAAACACTAGGGTTTCTCATTTTCCAATCTTTTGCTTGTCCCAAATATCCAGGATAAAAGTGAACTGTTTCCCNAGCCCTTTAGCTACATCACCACCATTTTAATAATACTAATCAATAATCAGGCTTAAACATAAGTTAATAATTGAAATAACACTAGCACAAACACTAGGGTTTCTCATTTTCCAATCTTTTGCTTGTCCCAAATATCCAGGATAAAAGTGAACTGTTTCCCCCTTCCTTTTTTAATAAAATCTTTTGTCATTACTATTTTTTATTTATCATAATACCCATTGTTTAATTCATAATAACATAAAATGAAAATCAAGATTTTTATCTGATTTTCCTTATTTTACAGATTACGTAACATTAAATAATTTTTTTAATTATAAACATTTTCTTCATCTTGCAATAACCAAAAGAAAATAAATATAGTTTGTTGCTAATTAGATACAATTTTCATATTGTGAAAATTTATGAATATCAGGATTCCATTTATGAATATCAGAATATCAACTTTCAATAGGAAAATAATTTATTAATTGATGTTTAAATACGCCCAAGATTCAATCTGTTATTAAAAAAAAAGGCTAAATAATTTACAATATAGTATAAAAGCCAAAACACAAATAAATAATAAATTTACATTTTCATTTCCAATTAACATCTAAAAAAACTCAAACAAAATGAAATAATTGAATATATTTATATTCAATTTATTAATGATTCAGAAATTACTCACATAAAAAAAAAATTCTAATTACTCTTTAATAAATTGTCAACTAGAGTTAAGCAAAAAATGTTTAAATCTAATCTCAGAGTTGCTAAAAAATCACTACTTAATCTACTTAAAAATTAAAATCCATTATTAGATAAATAAATATCCATATAAAATTAAACAATTACTTTAAAAATTATTATTATTGTTATAAAAAATTATTTTATAATGATAGTGATAAAATAATTTTTGATAGTAATTTTTGAAATAATTTATGATAGTAGCGTTGAATTATCATCATTTCCTAACTAAAGAATTAGAATAAATCATTTTTAATACACAAAATGTCTCTAAAAAGTGAGTGATAATTGTTTATTGTAAATATGAAAGTTACATTTATGAACTTCTTGTTAATGTAACATTAAATAACAGCATTGTTTCATAAAAATTTCATCAAAAATATTAACTCTAAAACTACATTAAAAAATAGCAAAAAATTAAAATACCTATCATTTAAACGTTCCAAGATATAAGATCCCATTCCTGAACCAGTACCTCCCGCAATTGAATGACATAAAACAAAACCCTCCAGACTATCACTTCCATCAGCTTCTCTATCAATAATATCAAATATTTCTTCATGAAGTTTTTCTCCCTAAACAAAATCACATTAATTTTTATATCAATATCATTATAATAAGAATAATAATAAATATATAGATTGTTCATTCTTAATTTAATCATTTGAACACTAACTGATAGACTAGACAATGTGACTTAATATATAGATGGCTAATATCATCTATACACAAATTTCATTAGATTTATTTAATAATTCAAGATTTAATACAAATTTTTCAAATGGAAGTCTAAATGACTTCCATTTTCTTGGAACATGACAGTAAGTTTTCCTTATCCATATATTCAGAACCAGTGCACTTATAGGGTAAAAGATAATTTCTCTTCCATACTGTGACAGGAAACAAAATCTGAAGTTCAATTTTAATTTGCCTGCAAAGAAAGAAAGCACCCAATGAAAAACAAAATGTTCAAGTAAGCTGGTCAACATGCAAAATTCTTCTCTTGATGTTCTGGGATGCCAAAGGAGTGTTATTGCTGAACTTCCTAAAAAGTGGAATTATAAATGCCAACAAGCATTGTAACAAACTGACAAGATGCCAGACTTTCTCAGTTCACAAATCACCTCCTTGATGACAATGTGAGACTCCACATGAAGGCAGCAACAGTATCCTCTGTGGCCAAATTTGTTGGGAACATCTCATCATCCTTTTACAGTCCTGACTTTGCATTCAGTGACTTCCACTTTTTCCCAGAAATAAAGAAGTAGAAGTTTTGTTCAATGCAGGGCATGGACTTGTATAAGGAAAGTTTCTTTAATTTGATAGTATAACAAATACATCAATATGAGGAGGCACATTGTCAAAAAAAGTAATAATGCCTATTCCTATTTATTATATACTTGGTCTNGGTTAAAAAAACAACCAGGATCCTGTTTGAGAAACCCTAATCAACACAATACAAAAATTATTAGATAGGAGAATAAGTATTTCTGCTACTTTTTTCATGCATAAACTGCAATCTTTATGATGTGACAGCATTAAGCAAAGTTTCTTGAAAGTGATAGAGTTTCTTTGAATGCTTTATTTTTTTTTAGATTCTACAACATTCAATTGAAAAATTCATTTTAAAAGTTTCAAATTCTTATTCAAGAAAAAAAAACCACCTCAAAAAGTTATGAATACAGTTAAATAAATTTAATTTATTTAATTTTATTCAGTGAATTAATTCAACATATTATAATTTAGAGACTTTGATCACCTATTAAGCCTTAACTTCCTAAATTATACTACCATGACCATGACCATAAAAATCATTAATGTGAATTTTCAAGAAATTGAACAACCTATTGTTCACCCAGCAATTCATATTAATATGAGTTGACTGTATATATAAAATGTATTTAACATTGAAAAAAGTATGAAAGCTTTATATTTCATAAATAGTTATCATCATTAAATGCTAATGTTATCAGTAGTGCCTTCACTTTTATGAAAAGAATTTGTAAAAAAAATTGTGAACAAATATAACTGAGTAAAACATTAAGCATTTTTTGCTCAATTGTGCATATCTTAATATGTTTACAATAACAATTTCTAAGAAAAAAATTATAATTTCATCAATATTTATTATTGAAAATAATTTTTTGTAGAAGAATAATCTAAATTAAGTTTTCCTGATATATCTCCTCATCAGTGTGAATACTATTGCCTGCTTTTGAGTTAATGGTTAGTCTCACGTAGACACACAAGTTTTCTACAGTGAGATTTCTATCAGGTCTTAGAATGTTTTTTGCAATTGAACTTCTATCAATATCAGTGCACTGAAAATGCCTTTAATGCTAAAATGGCCAATTCCAGCATTATTCTCCTCTTACTTTTCAGAAATCTATAGAATTTTTATGTACAGTCGATCCCCCTATAAGATCATTGATTTTTCCGTTTTATCTGAATTACATGTTGTACGAGTCACTTAGATTTTACAAATATGTGAGCCGTTCACAGCCCGGCACACGTATTTGTAAAATCTAAGTGACTCGTACAACATGTAATTCAGATAAAACGGAAAAATCAATGATCTTATAGGGGGATCGACTGTACTGTACCTTTTGATACTGCAGTTTTAAGTTGTGCTAGTTCCCCATGTGAAATAATCTCTTCAGAAAATTGACATGCACAATCAATTTAGAACTATTATTGTACACAAACTAATTATATTACATACTGTTGCAATTTTTGTATTTTATTGTATTTTTCACTTTACTCTTTTGTTTAATGAGTAATCATTGGCCATTTTGGCTTTATGTTAATGTATATAATAAATAAATAACTATCTGTACAGTAAATAAAGTTTTTATTTGTCATTGAATTCCAATGGTTTTTTTATTAGAAACATGTTTAATAAGCACTCGAATAAATACTTAATAAATATTCAGAATAAATGAAAATAAAACAATTTTATCTACTGTATTTGCTTTTTCAGTATTATGATTTTTTATTTTCAAATTACAATCAAATTGTATTCAAAGATGTTTAAAATCAACATTTAGTTAATTTGTACACAAGTATGAATGATCATTCATGCTTGTGTACAAATTGTTTCATCTGACTTGTTTGTAAAGAATGACAGATTCTAGTTATGCTTTTTCATTTATGTGTTATTCAGATGGACTCGTCAAAAATGTATAATCAAGTACTATTGGGTTCCTGATTATTAAAAAAAAAAATGTTTTACAGGTTTAAAAAAACATTACACAATTTTCTGCACTTTATCTTGAACTATGCATACCTCGTATTTATGTAAATCTCAAAAAATTATGCATTTTCATACTGTTAATTTTCATGATTTCTGAATAATCTCAATGTAAGTCATCAGTTAATACTGGGTAGCAGGGGTCCATGAAGTTATTATGCATTTTATTTCCATTATGCAAAACAGCATCTCTAGTTATTAATTTTTAACTTAAATTTGCATTGCTCTTAATTAATTAATTAATAACTTCTGGGTTTTTTAGTTTATTATTTTTACTTTTGTATCTATCTTTAAACCTAGAGAATTGCACATACAATGAATGCTAGCGTAAATTTGTTTTTAGGTTTTTATATGCATTGACAAATGAAAAAAAGCCATTTGAATAATTTATATACAGGGTGTCTCAGAATGACGTTTTAAAAATTTGGGGGAATGTAGAGGATGAAATTTTGAATGTTTTGATATAAGGAACCTATAGCCAAAAATTTGAACTAAAGTGTCTACAGCAGTAAGAAGTGCATTGGTATCTACCCTTCTGTCCATTGACGTCATGTTATTGCTGCGGATGGAAGACTGTAAACACACAACTACAGTATTCTACTGAGCCCATGTACAGGATGTTGTGTACTTAGTGCTTGTCATCCTTCAGGTCACCCCTTGCATCCACCGGCGCTGTGCTGTAAACACACAGCTAGTCAACGTGAGTCCCTTGTGTACGCAACGACTGTAAGAACAGTTCATAAGCTTATGGAGCACATCTTTACAGCACTTACCATCCGAGGGGAGCGTGGCATCTTACAGAGAGTCGGACAAAACATGGTTTGTCGTTGCACATTATGTAACGAAGTTGGTGGTCGTTACATTGAACATTTACTCTAAAGTAGTGCAGCCACAGATTCGATGTACAATTTGATCGTACTCTACTGTTTTGTCAATAAAACTTGTCATAAATACTGTATTCTGCTGTTTCATTCAGCATACCGACTGCATAAAACGTGCAAAGTGCTGTAGAAACTTTATATCTCATTTTCGGCTATAGGTTCCTTATATCAAAACGTTCAAAATTTCATCCTCTACAATTCCCAAAATTTTTAAAACGTCATTCTGATACACCCTGTATATAAGCCACTGTCGTGTCATGTCTGTAACAGTATGCCTAAAATGCCCACTAGGGCGCCCTAGTGATCATTTTAAATTAACAATAAATTATTTTCATTTGTAATAGGAATTTATTATTGATATGAATTTATTATTTATACTACGGAATGGTATAAATAATTATTATATGCCTTGATTAACCTTGCACCGCACGTTTACAACATCCCGTGACTCAGTGAACGTTGCACATTGACTCATGGGAAATTTGTTGAAAAAGTGGCGAATACAATTAAAATCAAGGTTTACAAGCAAAGGTAAATAAACAAATTAAACTATTTTAAAGTATTTATAGAATGTTTAATAGGTAGAAATCTAGATCCATATGACGTGATTGGGACTTTAACAGAGCTGTAGAATATATTGATAGAAAAAAAAAGTCAAAGGAACCGTGCCTCATGGGAATTTGTAAAGAACACCCACTAGGGGGTGTCCTGGGCTACTAGTCTTTTATATTAGAATGATAAGCTTGTATATTGAAATAATTAACAATCTTATAAAAAATCAGATTAGTAATTAATTTATTTGTGTAAAGCAGAGGTCGCCAAACTTTTTTGATCGTCAACCCCCTACAACTTTTTGAAACCTCACATTGACCCCCACCAAAAAGTTTGTGTTACAAGCAAAAAAAAAAAAACCCTCTTACTATTTTAATACAATTCTTTTAATTTTACATTTTTTACGTTTATTGTATATATGTGAAATACTAAAATTAAATGAATTAACTTAAAAATGAGCAACTTAAAAACGGCTGTAGAAGTGCTAATAACATCAGTATACTGCAAATCAGACACAAGCTTACAAATGCTGCAGATGATTGACATGTACTATATAGGTAAGAACCAGAGCATTCGGCAATTTCCGTTTATCCTGTGTAACTTGATCTGTAGCCATTTTACATGTTGACGGATAGCTGTACTATTAAATTCATTGAAACGATATTCAAAAACATAATAATATGTATAGTTATAGTTGTAATTTTTAGTTTCAATTTTTCAATCAACCCCCAATAATGTTATATCGACCCCCAGGGGTCGATACTGACCACTTTGGCGAACCCTGATGTAAAGTATTCTATTATTTTCCTGTAACAATGTATATTGATTTTATTTTAAATAGAACTTGGTTTAATTGTTTCATTGATATATATTGTGAAAATAAAAATAAAAATAGTAAACATTACATTACATATGTAATATATTTATAATACAGTAGACCCCCTATAATGCTTAGATACGTTCCACGTTAATCGAATTTTACATTGTAGGAATCATTAAATACATAAGCCAATCGCCGCCCGATAGGTGGGAAGTTTACGGACTAAGGCTGTTTGAAAGGTTTTCTTCTATAAAATTAACCGATTCTTGACTAATTCCACTCAACATTTCCAAAACACGTATAATTTTTTTTGGGAATAATCCGTATAAACTATGCTATAAACAAAAAATTATAGGATTACTTACCGAGTGTGTACCGTTCGACTACGCCGTTGCTTAAAGCTGGTTTTCATCGCGGAACAGCACACGAAACGACGGCCGCAATTTCTGATAACGAATTTTTCGCAGAAAAATAACTTGACCTTTGGAGACATCATTAATATAAATAATTTTTATGGCCGTTGAATAAGAAGTGTTTCTTTCACAAGAAATGTATAAAATTAGTGCTGTATTAGACTTATGGTACCTAATTTACATACTGTACAGACGATAGTAAACTCAACTTACTCGTCTAAACTCTCTGTAGCGTGGCACTGGACGGCGGAAAGTATATATGTACAGTAGACCCCCTATAACGTGGGTTCCTATAACAGAAATTTCTATAACGTAGTGAAAAAATTGTGGCAGTATTCGTATAAAGAGACTCCTAAAACGTCGTCACCGACTCATGTCGCGACAAGATTGGTTAAATCTGGACCAATAGTGGATGAGCAGCTGAACTACTTTCCGCCGTCTAGTGCCACACTACGGAGAGTTTAGGCGGGTAAATTGAGTTTGCTATCGTCTGTACAGTATTATATATAAATTAGGTACTGTATATATAATTATATATTAACTTAATTTATTGTAACTTTATTATAATTATATATATTTTTTCCGCCGCGTGGCGCCACACTACGGAGATTTTACGCTAACTATCGTCTGTACAGTATGTAAATTAGGTACCGTAAGTCTAATACAGTAATGTAATTTTCTACATTTCTTGTGAAAGAAACATTTCTTATTCAACGGCGATTAAAATTATTTATATTAATGATGTCTACAAAGTTCAGCGAATTTTTCGCAGAAAAATAAGTTAGAAATCGGCCGCGGTTTGCTGAGCTGTTCCGCGACGAAAACAAGCTTTAGCAATGGCGATGTCGAATGGTGCACACTCGGTAAGTAATCCTACAATTTTTTGTTTATAGCGTAGTTTATATGGATTATTTCCAAAAAAATATACGTATTTTGGAAATGTTGAGTCGGATTAGTCTAGAATTGATTAATTTTATGGAAGAAAACCTTTCAATCAGCCGAAGTCCGTAAACTTCACACGTGTCGGGCTGTGATTGGAAGGACTCATAAGAAATCAGATTCCTAAAGAATGGAACGTATCTATGATCTTATAGGGGGGGTCGACTGTATAATACTGTACAGACAATAGCAAACTCAATTTAGCCGCTCCGTAGCGTGGAGCAGGGCGGAGGAAAGTAGTTCGGCTGCTCATCCACTATTGGTTCAGATTCTATCAATCTTGTCGCGAAACGAGTCAGCGACAACGTTTTAGGAGCTCCTTTAAACGAATGTTGCTGCAATTTTTTCGCTACGTTATAGGAATTTCCGTTATAGGAATGCACGTTATAGGGGGGTCGACTGTATAATAAAAGTGAAATAATGCAAATTTTATAAAATGTGTTTAAAAATAATATGTAACGAGCAATTATTTATTGTGACATTGTCACGATGTTGGGCTGCAATTTTTAATCATATTTTTAATTTATTTGAATCAAATTACCTTATTTACTTGTGTATAAGACAACCTTGCATATAGGACGAGGTGTGACTTTAAAGATCAAAATAAAGAAAATTAGACTTATTAATACAATTCTAATTTTATTTCGTTTAATCACAAAATATCAAATGCAGATAAATGACCACACATTGTCCTGCAAAAATTACTGGCATTTTAATTTTAAGGAAAATCTTATAAAATCAACAACAAAATTTGTTCATGTAAAGCTGGACAATTGGGAACTTTTTTTGCCAATTCTTAACAGGCAAATCCACTCTCCATCAATTACACTTAAGAGTTTCTCCGAATTCCGAATAATCATCTGTTTTCACATGGGAATGGATTAAAACTTATATCAAGTTCCTGTATGATTTTGGAATTCAATTCAAAAGCTTTGCTTTTCCTATTGTTATTCATCTTTACTCCTGACAATAAACAAGAACAATTCAAACAACCCAGATAAAATACTTCTGTTTTTAAACACCAGAGGGTGAGCATCCAGTAGAAAATGTGAATACACAGTTCACAAAAATCATTACAAAAATGCAAAGAATCCTTTGCTCGTGTGCATAGGACAACCTAGGTTTTGAAGCAGTGAAAAATGAATAAAAACCTCGTCTTAATGTGAGTAAATACAGTATATGCTCTTCATCTCAAATTAGTTATGGTTTGCCCCTATACATCATACTTTTCCTTTAACAATAGAGTTGTGCCAATCATCTGTTAACAGCTTTCAGAGGAAAATTTTTGAACTGAAATAACATGACTTCTGGTTTGCATCGGAAGTTCATATATAGTTAATCGGGGCATCGTGCCCCAAGGTTTTCATATCTGGTCTTGTCTTTCATCTGTCTAACGCCATTCTCAAGATTAAAGAAAGACAGATAAACAGATGGATGATAGTGGGAATTTATAGGTCTACAATTTTTTAAAATTGCAGCAGAACAATTCAAATTCAAAATTTACTATCTAATTACTACGGAATTAAAATACAGTGGAACCCCACTTTACAATATAAATCCATTCCAGAGATCCTATTATAGAAAACCTCTATGTGAAAAACTAATAATTCATTGATTTTGGATTACTTGTTACAAGGCTGCAATGTACTCTAATAATTCATTGATTTTGGATTACTTGTTACAAGGCTGCAATGTACTCTTAGAATATTCATTTAAATGTCACTGTCTCAAATATACATGCAAGAGATATCAAAATATTAAAAAATATATTATCATTAATTTTCAATTTCAAGCATTGTTTTCCAATAACATAAAATTTTAAACATTACTGTTATTACTTACCTGTGTGTAACCAACTGCCCAATTATTTCCTGCACCACCTCCTGCTTTCGATAAATATATATTTTCAGGGTTATATAATTTTGCATAAGGCGAAGTCATTATTGTATGAATAACACGTGGTTCAAGATCTAGTAAAACTGCTCTGGGAATATAATGTTCATCATCTGCCTAGAAATGAGAAATTAAAAGTCATTTTGATTATTTTTATTTGTTAAAAACAATATTTAAAAATTACATTATTTACAGAATAACTTACAGTAGAGCATCGTTTATCCGAATCAATTGGGGACTGGGGTTGTTTGAATAACTTATTTTTAGGATAATCGATTATGTACGAAAAAATATATTAACCTATCCCACGTTGAAATTTTTCTCCGTTGCGTGTTGCTTCGCGTTGAATTTTTGTCGATGTTAAGCTTAACATAAACTTTTTAAAATAATAATCGTGGCTATTGTATCGTTATAAATTATTTCTTTATTTTTTACAAACGAAATAAATATATTGAAAAATATAAAAACCAAAAAATATATACTTTAGAAGTTGATATAGTATCAAAAACGTTCGATTCAGCACCACACACAGTCCTCAGAAAAACACACACCAACAAAAAAAAATATTGGAGTAGCCCAAGATATAGCCAAAGATTGCATTGCCACAGCACTAGCAAAAATTTAAATTTGCCGACTGAAATGCTTTCGATTAACCGACATTTCGGATAAATGATGCTCTACTGTATTTCAGAATTCGGAAAATTTCTTCTGTAATAAAGATTGAATAAATTGCTCATCTTAAAAAATTTAATGTAAAATCACCTGATAAAAGAAGACATCTTTTCTGTCAATACCTTCAGTGACATAATCTTCTAAAACACCCTCTGAAAACGTTTCAAATTTTTATTATTTTTATTCTGATACACTTAAGTATATTTATTTACAAATATTTTCACTTCAAGAATTTTTTCAAAATGCTTAATTTACTTTTTGTTAATCATAAATTAATAGTGAATTTAAAAAATATTCAGTTATATATTATAATTAAAATTAAGATATAATTGTACTAATACTGAAAATTCAATTTTCAGTTAAATAATTAAAATGTTATTTCATTATATTATTAAACAAATGATCAAATGAATGTACTTAGTTTAGACTTTAAAGAAACTAATTATAACTAAGAAAATCTGGTGTTTAGCTATTTTGTTTTATATACAGTAGAGCAGTGATTCCCAATTAGTTTTTCCTGCGTACCACTTCAAGAAAGAGCTCAAACTCGTGTACTACTTATAGGAGAAATACATATTAATCCATACTAATATTATAAATTTGAAGGTAATTTTGTCCGTCTGTCATTTTTTCACGTCTAAACCGCTGAACAGGTTTTAATACAATTTGGCACAGAGATAGCTTACATGTTGGAGATGGACATAGGCTACATTTTACTGCGAGAAAATATCTTACTCCCACGAGAAAATTCGATATAATGCGGGCTGTGGGTAGACAAATAGTGATAATTAGAATAAGTTTTTTTTACATTTATTACCTTTAAAATACAATTCTAATAATAATGAAAATAGCATAAGGTTATTTAATTTTAATGTGACAAATGTGCACGATTATCTTTGCACAACTTTGTAAAATCTGGTCGCTTTTTGGTCAGCTTCAGTCTCAAGTCATCTTCGAGTCGAAGTCG